>NW_015656153.1:910807-978425 GCF_001515625.1 Sinocyclocheilus rhinocerous | reverse complement strand
TTTATGTTAGGTGTATGTAAATAAATTTTTACTTCAGATGTTATTGGCAATGTTTATGTTTTTTTTGCGCAGGATAAGCGATATATTTAAATCGTTTAGGTGGGTGTGTCTGCTGCGCATTGCCGACACAGGTAACGTAAAGTTAACTGATCCAACATAAAATATAGCCAATTTCTTTATGTACGTAATTATTCAGGAATTATTAAACATGAACGTATTAGTATCAGAAATTTATTTGAATATACAATGAATAACACAATAGTCTCTGTTACTTTATTGCTCGTGTTGTACTGAAATGAAAACTTAACTTACCATGCATCATCTTGGAAATAAAGTCTTTAATAAGTCTGTACGTAGTCAGAAAAAATTTATCTGAAAAAATTATATGTATTTTTAATGTCCTGATTGAGCAGCATCTATTTCAGCTCTCCAAGATATGTTTACTAGCATTACCGTTTCCATGTAAAATGTTATGTATATGCTAAATTAATAATTAATTTAACCACCGTCATTACCTGCTTCAAAACTAATGCTGTTAACGAAATCATTGTTGAAACATCTGCAGCAAGCCGTACGAATAAAAACACTATAACACAATTACATAAACAATGAATAACTACAAGGCAAATGTGTGTAACTGTTAGGCTATACAAAGCATAAATCTTAAGATTTCAGAATGAGCACTTTGTCATTTGTTATATATGTTGAGGTTGTGTCCGTCTGATGTTTATCATGTTCATCTGATGTTCGCTACTGTAATGAATGTAACTTTTTAATAAGCAGGGGAAATTCCCGACATTAAAAAAAAAACTGTTTACGCCTAGGGTGTTTGCATTGAAAGAATGTGCAGGGATACTTTAGATTTAAAAACGCTGACTTATTAGGTGATGTTTAGGTGATCTTATGATTTCCTATTAATTCAATTGAATGTATTGGAATACTGGGGAATACCAATATGGCGGCGCGGCGGCTTCACTTTCATGACGTCATGAGCAATCCAGTTCTCAATTTTAGATCAGTGGTTCTATAGTATTTTGTCGAGTCGCGCCACTCGCGTCCGGTGTGTACACAGTTTAACATTGGTTTTGCTTTGTTTCACAGAACTAATCGTTGCCTGGGTTGCGTACGTATGTGTGGGGCGGAGCTATCAAAATAGGGGCGAGACCCTTTTGGGGTAGGGGCGTGTTTGTTTTGGTGATTTCAAATGTCAACATTGGCTACCAGAAATCGCTTACCCCACCTTTAATAAGTACCAGGTTATTACTATGTGACCACTGTTCCATGGTACTCACACAGTAGGTTTTGTAAGGTTAGACACTTTCAGTTTTCACACAAATAGCTCTTTTAGTATAATTGTACCGATCAAATTCCCACTTAATGACCTTGTCTTGAAAAGGTTTGACCAGCAGTCTATAAATTCACACTGCGAGCCCTGAGGTATGGGCTGTGTCTTCATCTATTTGACCCTTGACCGCTGATTAATTAACATATTCCTATTTCGCACCTTATTTTGGACATGAACGTAAGTGATGTCTCCAGGCAGCGAGATGAGATAGGACTCTGCTGTCAGGTGTCACACAGCGAAGGGGTGAAAGGCCACTTCCACAGTGCCCATCTACTGGCCTGCCACTGAGAGAGTTGTCAAGTCGTCTCGTGAGCGTATCTCTCTTTCCCTCCGCTGTTTGACATCTGCCAACCAGCTCCAAACTCCCCAGCCTCCCCGTCCAAACAACACTCCATTTACAAACACAACCGCTGTCCGCATCTCCCTCTCATCAACATTTAGATATAGCCATCATTTACTGGGCCGGGCCTGTCAGGTAGCATATGGGCGTCAAGCCACAGCCTGTGTGAGAGACGGAGCTGGGAGAGAGAAGTGAGGAAAGGAGGGGGTATCCAAGTGAGATGTAGGGGTCAGATACATTGGATTAGATGGCAAAGAGCAGAGGGAGCAAAAGAAATGATGATATCTAATGTATCTAATGGGAGAAGTGAGGGTGTTAAGAAGAAGTGAATCTGTGATAACATGACCGTTGTGGTTCTGTTTCAAAACATGGTAGGCTGCCTCACAGTTGTGGATTTGCATAAAGTTTACAAATACGATGTGGAAAATCAACATTAGTATTCTAAATTAATAAATCACGATATAAGTTTACTTATTATAAATACCTACATATAGTATCAACAATTCTTTTTTCTTTTTTGATATTTGTTTTCGTATATGGTAGGGTGACCATACGTGCCATTTTCCCAGGACGCGTCCTGGGAAAATGGCACGTATGGTCACCCTAGTATATGGGACATATTTATTACAGGAAATTACATCATAGAGGAAATGACACCTGCAGACTGTCATGGTCAACAAATCGCTAATAATTAGACATTTTTATGACAATGAGTGATAGTGAAAAATGTAAAATGTCATGTAGCACAACTCTACATGACATGTATGCATTAAAGCATGTTTTTTGTAAAAATAATTAAATAAATAAAATTTAAAAAAGAAAATGCTCTTGTTTCAGTGCGTTATGGGATTGCCTTATATCTTCACATTGGGAACATCCTATGATGCTTTAACAATAGTTCTTTAAGAACTTATTTACTAACCCTAATGTTATCAGTGTGACTTTGTTACTTCAAATGAATCTTTCACTTGAATTTTTGAAGAATATCCTGGTTTCTCTTTCAATACAATGCTTTTAAGCTTAAAAATGACAAAAAAGCACCAAAAAAGTGATGTATTCCAAATCTTCAGCCATATAACAGAATTTACCCTTCACCGGGAGTTTGATTGACAGGCGGTCTGACCAATCATAATGCTGAATCTGCCACCACACATTAAAGAGCTGCAAAACGGTATTTATTGTTTGAATTTCTTAAAAATGACAATTTGAAAGCTGAGTCTTTGGTTGATAGCAAAAGTAACCTGCTGTCTTGTCTGTCGGAGCGTTGTCAGTTTCCTCTTTGCAAAAGTAAGGTCTTTGCGAAGGGTCAACTGTGTAAGAAAATTTGAATTATTATTGACTGAATATCTTGACATCTGCCCAAGTTCTCTTTAGCATGTCCTTGAGATTTCATGATTAAAGTACCGATGTCTGACTCATTAATGAATTATTCTTTTGAATCAGATCTTGTCGAAGAACCACTTCACAAAATAAATCAGAATGGTTTGGTTTACAAGTTCGACTCACTAAAACTCAATGATTTGTTCACAAAGTTTAAGAGTTTAAAAGTTTCTCACACAAAACTATTATATGGCTTCAGAAGACTTTACATATATGGTGCACAATGCATTCATTCACAAATAACCTTTATGATACTTTTAAGGTGCTTTTTCATCCATTATTACATTTCAAATCACCATTTGAAATGTATTTTTTCCCATGGAGGAAAGAAAGTTATAAAGGTTTATAACAACATGAAGATGAATAAATGGTTGAACTAATCTTTTAAAATGCATTCTAGGTAGGGAGCTCACTAGATCATGTGTGGATGTATTTCTTAGCAGGGGAGGGGGAATGGAGTGGATTAGCTTTGAGATTCACTCGAGTGCTGCCGCAGGACCTCCAACAGCCTTCTGATCTATCAAAAACTGATGGAAAGACACAGTTCAATTTGTCCCACTTTCATAAAAGATAATTAACCTGTCAGTCTTCACACCATAACAGCTTCATTAGATTGGCAGTGGGGCACAGAGCAGTTCAGGTGGAGCTGAAAAGGATGTGTCCCAATCTGAGCCCCCTCTCCCCTCGCTAAGTATGTGTCAAAATATCAATGTAACACAGACATGTGTTGGAAATAAACACAAGTGACACTGTACAGTAATGGCTTATGTAAAACAGCGCATGTGTATGGAAGCGAGAGGGTAATGCAACATGGAAATGCATGGATAGTATGAGGAAAAATCAATTTTGTACCGCTGAAGAGTGAAGTAGTTTTGAAAGGCCTTATGGTGCGAATAATGCAATGCTGTCTAAAACGAGGGTCAAGGGTTCAGTCTATTGTTGCTGCTTCATAATCATATAAATGATGAGACTTCAAATAGTGATGTTCTGAGAGGGCTGATCATAAAGAGTCAGTCATCCTTCCAGAAATCCTCCGAGGACCACAGCATTGTGCCTACTGACCCACTCATATTCCTGACCACACTGGGCTATGAACTATCAATCCATCACAAGCAATACATTTTACTATCAGTATTCAATTGCCCAGGTAAATATCCTTTTAGAAGGAACTTGAATTAGCATTTCCTGACATTACATGGCTTATATAACACTAAAATTAAATAAATACATAATACATAAATGCAATTACACTATTCACAAGTTTGGTGTCAGTAAGATTTTTGCTCACCAAGGCTGAATTTATTACACAATACAGTGAAACCAGTACTATTGTGACATATTATTACAATTTAAAACAACTTTTCTATTTTAATATATATTCTAATATGCTGATTTAGTGCTCAAGAAACATTTCTTATCAATGTTGATTAATCTGCTGCTTAATATATTCGGGGAAATGGGGATACATTTTCTTTCAGGATTCTTTGATGAATAGAAAGTTCAAAAGAACAACATTTATTTCATATAGGTAAATTGTAAATTGTACAATGTAAATTGATCAATTTAATCCATCCTTGCTGGATAAAAGTATTAACAGAAGTGTAGGAAATATATTGCTCTATTGTTGAGAGAAGAAATTGCAAGTAAAAAGTTGCAGCATGCTATGTACATAATAGCAACAAACATTGTTTTATAAACAGTATCAAAAGTATTGTACTACAATGGGTGAAAACCATATTGGGTAGAATTTTACATAATAGTACAAAATTACATCATATATTCAATAGTGCACCTAATTTAATACTGTAGAGTCAATGGGTTTGTAATGGTTCTCCGGTAGTGGGCGGAACTAATGCGCAATGAAATCTCATTGGTGGCGCTTATTTATTATTATTGACTTATTATCGTCCCTGTTTTGATTTCGTTTTTTTCCCCTGAATGACCAAAAAAAAAAAGCACCACCAGTCCTAAGTTCAGTTAAAATGACTCATTTGTATTCATACATAGTTACCAAGTTTTAAATACTAATTACTAAACTTCTATTATTAAACAATACTTGATTATCATATTATAATGCTTGACTGCTTGACTGACTGATGTTAAGAGTGTACTTTCAGATATTTAAAAAGCTGTGCCAAAAATTTACTAGCCAATGGTGATTCAATTGCCAAGGTGTCCGTAGAGGGTTGTTGATGCTAGCTTGCTAGGTTGTTGAGTTGAGCCACGATTTAGGTAACTGTAAAAATGATAAAATACTGTCATATTTTGTAGATGCTAGTTTTATTGTAAAAAAAAATAAAATAAAAATCATGCATTTGAACGTCTGCTGTCATGCACCTAACACGTGGTGGCGTTCATGTGAGTTCAACTCATAAATGAGATCTTTACGAGATGACTTGAAAACACCAATAGATGAATACAGTTTACTAGCTAAGATTCTCAAACAACTCTCTCAAATATCTTTCAAAGGTTTGATGCCACAAACCTCGCAAACTTTGGCTTTTGCCATATAGCACATCAAGTCAGAACTGAAGCAATACAGATCTAGTGTCGTAATTAAAAAGAAAAAAAAGGATATAAGTTCCATAATCATGGCTAATACCCAAACAAATTAAGAGTTAATACATTTAACTGAGGCCACAAGTTAAGCAAAGTCTTTGTGCATGAAATATGCCCCCCTGGACTAGATACTTATAATGAACTATTCAAAATAGCACACAATTAATGAGCACATTAAGCTGTGATGTTTTAACAGATGCAGCCTCCTTAATTACCAGGGGAGAGGATCGTTTCTGCTCCTTCCTCTTTCTAATACACCCATGTCCACATATTCATCTGTTCCTCCATAAACACAAACAGTATATATGTGCAGACCAGGTGCGAGACCCCTCACTCAGCGTCCAAAGTTTAGTGACCTGAGGTGGCCAGAGAAAAGACCACACCGCTGACCCCAGTCCCACCAGGAGGCTCTTCTGATGGGATGAATATTCAAATGTCTTCTCATCTCTTTGGTTGAAGGTGAAGGGGGCTTGTTGAAGACATCTCTTCCAACAGATGGACCACAAGGTCCCATCTGCTGGTGAGGCAAGTAAATGCTCAATGATGCATCGCAAAGCGATTTAGCTTTCAAGGATCCCCGGCAAGTAGTTAGTAATGATGGCATCTGCACCAAGAGCAAACACTCTATTTTAGATATGATCTATCGCCTCTCCAAACTAGAAGCCTTGTCTTAAAGAGACAGCATCTCATTTGCACAGCTTCATTTTCACACCGCAGCGCAAGTCAAGTTGCGAGTCAAAAGCTTCGCTCTCCTTTAGAAACGCCTTCAAAGTTATCAGCGCCACCACATGAGTGTGCCTTCATCCCACAATGAGCAGAGCATGATGCATTTAACATTTGTCATATGATCACGCTCATTTGCTTCCATTGATTCTTATCTGCCAGTGGCTCAAAGAGCGCAATAATTATATCTTTGAAAATTTCCTACTTTAGTTTCCAGTTCCAGGGGCTAAAGATGTTTCTACTTAATATATTCAGATTGGCTCCCACCCAGACAGTTTATTATCATGGTAATTTGCTTATTAAGTGCAATCTTGTTTTGTTCAAATAAAGTGATAATTAGATATTCAACATTAATAACTTTAAATATTATCTCTTATATGATGTTTGAGGTACTTGTTAACCTCTTCTCCCACTGAGAAGACTTAGATAAATGTATTAGTAAACTTCACTTTGGGCCGAGATTGTTTGATGCATTTGGGAGATGTTAGAAAAGCTTCCCACAGTTTACGTAGAAAATATACACCTATAGTGAATATAATTGTATACTATAATCAATCACATTTTAATATGGATAGCAGGGTTATTGTCACTATTCCTTGCGCTTATTGATAGCACACACGGTAGATGAGGATTTGCTAAAATTGCTAGAGTGATTGGTGATAGTCTTGGGAGCAACAGTTGTTGAAAATGAGTTGATAAATTTCCATTTTTTTATATTATATTATATTATATTATATTATACATTCTCCAAGCTGTTTATCCTATTTAGGGTCACTGGGTGCCGGAGCCTAAGGCTGCATGATATAATAGTTTATAATATGTATCATTTTTTTCATGTTTGGGCTAGTGAACACAAAAACTAGCGGCAAAGTGGCAAAACATTAAGGCCAATAGCAGGACAAGTTAAAAAAAATCGACCATGCTATATATATTTTTTTTAATCCTTATTGTTGAGCCCTGAATAGTAAGGTTCTCCTCATAATCTTCCACTATATCTAGGCCGGCCACATATAGTCTAGTTATGTAAGAGTCAGAAGATTGAGATGTGCTCTGTCCTGAAGTTGTGCTTTTCATATCCTGTCCGATGAGCGCGTCCCACCGGAGTGCATATCTCTGTCTCTGCGCCTGTGTGTGGGCTTACATTACATTACGCCGTCTCTGTAGAACAGCACACTACAGTGTGTTTGCCCTTGTCTTCTTCGTCCTGCTTACCTATCCCTCCCAAAAGAAAGAGGTATCTGTGTGTGTGTGTAAGGAAAGAGGCAGTGATGATCATTTGCTGCCAAAGTAAAGTGTTTGCAAACGAGCGCAGTGCAGAGGTGCGGCGCGCTCAAGGGCACATTTGTATAAAACTAATGATAGCATGTAAATGGACAAAATTTCTATCTGAGGAAAGAGGCATCCACCCCCTTGGCGCACCATCGTGTTGATGGAGTGCAGAATCTCATTACGGATCTAATACAATAACTGCCGTGTCGATCCGGAGAGGCGACAGAGAAACAAGATTAGCCTTATTACTTTATTATGTGCTGTGCGGCATGGCTCAGAGTGGACAATTGCATTAAAGCACAGATGAGATCACGTAGAGGGAATTGCTCCCCCTCTGCTCCGCCCCCCGAAACGATTTAATTGATTCCACATAAAATTAGCGGGGACAGATTTGGAATTCCTGCTGTTGCCACTTAGTAAACTACCGACTTCTTTGGCCATCTCTGGTGGAGTGTTGTTTTGCTGTTATGGGCAGTGGTGAAGACAAAGGGGGGCGTTTGTCACTGTCTGAGAGGGCTCAGGGTGGAAGGGTTAATGACTGTAACCCCTGTTGTGCAGTTTGTTTTGTGTCACACTACTTGGCTATCTACTCCGATACCCATTATCGCGTATATAACCGTTCAAGTCGGCATGAAAAGAAAATTCACCCTATTATCATATTATATATGCATATCTTATTGTGGACAATTATGTTTCATTTAAAACACACAAACAAACAAAATAAACTTGACAGATTTCTCTCTGTTGATGTGACAAGCTCATGTTCATCTGCCTGCGCTTTTGAGTGCAACGCCAACATATCAACATCTAATCAACGATGCATACTTTTGTTTTAATCTGTTACACTGTATGTCACAAGAAAAGCTCTGTCACTACTTTCGTTTCATTGCAACTCTCTCAGTACATTTTTTTTTTTTTGCTAGCTCTTCTTCATCTTTCTTTATCTGTCTATACTTTATACTGACACCTACTGGTGTGGATGCAGTAGGTCATTGTGTTCCACTTTTTCAGTGGGACACAACGATAGTTTGTTGTGATCAGAGGCTATCGGCTTCAAAAAGTACAAAAAAGACACCATAAAAGTATTATAAGTAGACTAGAATTCAAAAATCGTGCATAGTTTCCGGTTATTCTCAATTCGCTAATTTCTCTCATGTGAGTGACAGATTACTGAAAGGAAAGGATTTGATTGGCTAGCTCTAGTGCCGGTGCACACGTTCTCAGAGAATAGATGTTGTTACTGAGGGGAAGGGATGTTAATGTTTTCGATTAAAAATGTTGAGCACACATGGATTTAAATAACAATGATGATGATGATGTGCATTGTAATATGATACATCCTTTATAATAAACACAAACATTCCATTAAAAATATTGATTTCATTGTGACTTCAAGAAAAGAAGTGTGAAAGTGGACAACCCTACCATTCAGAATTAATTGAGAATTCTTTTTTAATTCCAAATAAGTTACTGAATTTGACTTGAATTTGAAGTGAGGTGTAAAAAATAATGCAAAGCTGCTAATTGAAATTAAAAAAGGCCTTATGGACAAAGAGAACAAAAGCAATAAATTCAGTTTCCTTCGGGGTGTAGCCGACTCAATTCATATTCACACTCAAATTTTGCCTGCAAAACTGCCTTTAAAATCTACAATTGCATCATTGTTCATGTGGCAAATTGAGAGACAGGATTTCCTCACAGCAGTTCCTAATCTATGCAGGGCTCAGTTATTTCAACTGAGGGACATGGGACACAAGCCCAAACACACATAAGGAAAGAATTGAGGTTTCTTTCATGGCTCATTTATCTGTCAGCGGTTCATCAGCTGTCAGGACCTGGTGATGATATCATGTGTGACATCTCACCTTGACCGCTGCTACCTCAGTGTTCTTTTCCAGCCCAGACTCAACCCTCCTCCCTCCCGGCACAACAGCATCCGAACTTATCGTGACCTTCCTCCACAATCTCACCCTCTTCCAAAGTGTTCCTCAGGGAGGCCGGCCCGGGGTGCAGGGATGGCCATATGTGTCGGCCCAGTGGCCATGTACAGGCGCTGGCGGTTTCAGGATGCTGCCTGTCACGCTGACATCTCATGGCTGCTCAGAACATTCTAGCACTTCTCAAAGAGCCAGACAAGATTGCAGAAAAGCAGCAAAGATGTTCTTACTGCTTTGCATTATGTCTCTATCACTAAATCTCACTTTATTCTGATTGAAATTTTAGATTTTAACATTAGATTTAAATTGAAACTAATTTCAGAAGATTTAAATGATTAAAGTCATACTAAAAAAGTGTACATTTTTTGATTTGTCATTTTTTTGCCCATTTTATCATACTAAAGGTAAAAATTTTAAGTCTGATCACTTAGAAAAGCCACATAGCACAGACTCTGAATTGCTATTCCTTCTTGACAGTCTTACACTGTAAGCTACTGAAATTCATGAGACTTTATGGGCTGAAACTTCTTATCCTATGTGAGGGTGGTCCATCATGGGAAAGGTCAGCGGTGTAATGCTGTTAGTTCCTCTGTTCTGTGCTCAAAGGCTCTTCTCAGCCCAAGACCTGTCACTTCTCAGTCCGCCACTCAAAGCCATTTTCTTTAATTGAACACTTGTCAGTACATTCTTCTCTACACAAACTCCATCTCTGCATCTTCTTGCTGAAAGACCCCTGTTCATTCACATCCACTTATTTGATCATGATTATGCTGACTTGCCATTTTTCTGATGTATAGATTTATTGACCTGAACATAAGTCAAGATGTCAAGAACGGGCCTATATTCAAAGAAGGTTTTCGACTAAAAACAGCATTTGTTTTCCATCTCATAGAATCACTAAACAAGCTTAGAATTAAATTTTTTTCTTTCTTCCAGACATCACGACATAGGCTGACTAAAAACTAAGGTGACCAGACCTCTCCATTTTGAATGGGGAAAAAAGTTCCTTTTTTAACATAAAGTAAAATAACATTCCAGATTTTGCAAATGAAAATGCAAATGCAAAAAAGGTATGCATATTGTTTTGCATTTCCACTAATGTCATTGTATGATATAATGTAGTTTATCATAGTACTGCAATTATCTTGAACAAAAAAAAACACGAAAAAGGATTGTCTACATATTTGAATTAAAAAAAACTAAAATAATAAATAAGTTATTACTATTATATTAATTAGTGCTGTCAAACAATTAATCGCAATTAAATCGCATCCAAAATATAAGTTTCTGTTTATATAATATATGTGTGTGTACTGTGTATATTTATGTGTATATAAATACACACACATGTATATATGTTATATATACGCATTTATATATTTAAGAAAAATATGTTGTTTTTATATTAAATATATTTAAATATAATATAAATTATACTACTACAACTACAAATAATAATAATAATAGCAGCATTTGGACAACAGGTTTTTTTTTTTTTTTTTGCCAAACTGTACATTATTTGGTGCAAAATATGATTGGTAGTTTATATAATTAATGTTATTATAAGAATAAATAACTAATCATATTTTTGCGCCAAACAATGAACAATATAGTAAGTAAAAAAATTATTGATATAATTATTGTTATTATAAGAATAAATCACTAATAATATTTTTGCACCAAATAATGAACAATTTAGTAAGTTAAAAATTATTATTATTATTATTATTGTTGTTGTTGTTGTTGTTAATAATAATAATAATAATATGAACCAAATAATGAATAATTTGGCAAATAAAAGTAATAAAAAATATTGACCTGGCAACCGAATAATAATTATAATAATAAAACAACAGCCCTTAAACAGCTAAAATGACATCCCTATTATACAGTACACAGTCACTGAGCCTCTCTGAGCATCCTCCCCTTATCATGAACACTGTAGTCTCTCAGCATACAAATCTACCCCTGCATCTCCATCTGAAAGCAACACTCAGCAAGCACAAGAGAAGACTGAGAGCCTGAAAGAAGAAGGATGGTGGCTCTTTCAAAATAAAGTTGGAAGCAGTTTTGGACAAGGCAGAGGGAGGAACAGTAATTTGAATGGTTGTGCTAATGACCTGAGGAGGAGCAGCACAGCAGTTGTTTCGCTGATTCGATGGCAGGTCATCGCGACAGATGTTCCCAACATATGTGGAGAATTAATTACCCACTAGTAAACAAAATCTGTGATGCAGAGAGTCGTTTTGTCCAAATTTCTTTCGTTTCGCTGTTATTAGGGGCATAATTTTTCTTGATCAGCCTGGCCCACTCCAACGCAAGAGCTCAGTAATGGGCTGCGCTGAAGGGCTGCATGCAGCACAGACGGGTCTTTAATTGGCAGAGCTGATTGTCAGCCTGCACAATGTGAAAGCCCTTGATTATCTAATTGGTTGATTGAAGCGCAACGCGCCTGCCAGGCCACTTCACCTACTTTTTCTCCCAGCGGCTGGAATGTCGGGAATGTTTTCGCTGAGAAGAAACAACTTGGCAGGAGGAGAACGCACACTGGTGAGCGTTCGGCTGCCAGTGCAGAGAGACAAGCACATCGCTGGGCCCAGACAGGAGAGGAAGTACTGGATAAGTAACAGGAAGACAAGCTGCACGAATGGCTTAACGACCTGAATAAAGCACCACTTAGAAGTGAGGACAATTAAGTGCTATATTCATTTAGCGCATTTCTTTGTGTCATTATATTGGTTGGTGCGACGCAAAAAGTTCCAGCTTAATTGAAAGATGGAGACATGCATTAACCAGGCACACTGTATCTCAAGAAGCTAAAATGAAAATCAATTCATAAATAAGGAATGACATTGTCACAAACAAGGCAGAAAATTGCAAGAGGTAGTTAGAAGTCTCTCAACATCAAATAATATAGATTTTCCACCTCCTTGTTCACACCTTCAGTTTAATATTAGATTACTTAAAGAGCCACCCCCTCAAGGTGAATTATGCATTTATAGCTTGCTCATATATAAGATCAGTGTTGGGGAGTAAGTAGTTACATGTAACAGTGTTACATAATTTAATGACAAAATAAATGTAACTGTAATCAGTTACAATTACTGAGGGAAAAAATGTGTAATTAAATTACAGTTACTTATGAAAATGTTAACTATAACGATTAATTGGTTTCTTTGCCAAACTGTGTTGACTGTTTTAAAATATGAGACACCAGTGTTTCAGGGGTTTAGGACACAGAATAGGACACATGCTTATTTTATAACTGTTTTATTTCCTATCTGGGTTTATGTATATGCTTTATTTTCATAGATGAACTGTTTTTTCCAAGGCATTGTTAGATGCGAGTGCTTCCTGTCATAGTTATGCAAAGATTTGATTCCAAAAACAGTATCACAGCTATTAAACTATGTCTTATGATTTTAAATCTTAATTTAAGTGATGAAGAATTTTGAAAGTCTGAGCGTAATCAGTGTTGAGTACGCTGGCTGGGCAGGTTTAAATGTCTGAAAATGATTAACGGTTGAAAACATTAGAAATTTAGCAAAGTAATCCAAAAGTAATCAAATGTAAGCAGATACATTACTTTAATAAAGTAATTGAAATAGTTACACTTCTTATTACATTTTAAATAGGGTAACTTGTAATCGATAACCTATTACATAACCTTCCCAACACTGTATAAGATTGCTCCACTCATACCTAATTAATACTCAGTTTACTTTTTTGTCATTTCTATACAGTTCATTATCATAAACTGAAGCAGAAATATTATTTAAAAAAGTGTACAGTCCCAGTATTGATTAAATTCCTCAATGTTTTGTCACTTCAATTGAAGAACTCTTTGCTCAGCCTGACCAATAAAGTCCTGAAAACTAACATAAAGTCACTAAAATGATCTATATATTGCTTCAGCACACATAATTAGTGCCTTACTCAATCACAGAGTCGAGTTAGGGATGTTTTTAATGCAGCATGGCAGCGAGATTAGCTGAGGTTTAGCTTTAGAATGATCTCTGACGTGTGCCTGGTGTTCCTCACACACGTCCATTGACTTAATGGCAGGATTTCCAAAACAAAGACATGTGCATCATCTGCTAAGAAATGTAGTAAAGGGAAATGCTTCAGTGGGGTAAGATTAAAGCTATGTGTGATTGCTTCACATGGGGAAATCCAAAGACTTATTTCTTCATTACATCCATAGCTTATTGATTTTATGACATTGTTTCTTCAAGATTACACATCAGTGGGAAAATATAGCTAGTCTGATTCATTTCCGAGCCCTCAGTCTGGCACTGTGTTAGCCTCACACTTGCAACAGTGCCTAATATAGCATTTATTTTAATTTGCTGTCACAAAATCTGCTTTTGAAAGCATTGTGAAAACATTGTAAAATAGCCAAGCACCTGCGACCACACTACAAATGAAATCTATATTAGTGCACCAAGTTGCTATGATGCTTGGCAAAACAACCTACCACTATATTGCACATCAGAAGAATTATTATTGTTATTATTATTTAAAATAAATGTAATTATTTATTCAATATAGATGTTTTTATCATATTGCTGTTCTGTAATTATATAAAAGCAACAGGCTACTTGAGGCCTGTGTAAAAGTGATTTTTACCACATAACATCAGTAAAGCTAATATAGTACTTTGACATATTACTATGTTTTGCCTAACATCATGCTGGAATTACCCTTTATTAGTCCAGTTTGTCCACAAAAAAAAAAAAAAACAATTGATGGACCAACTGTATTGTATAGTAACAAAGAGGACATGCTTGCATTATGTTAGGGGCATCATGATAAATTTAAGCCTGTGTTTTCCCTCTTTTTTTTTTTTCCTCTGGTCTCCAACGTCCTACACAATCAATCAGCGTCCCCCCTCCCTTATTTCCCTGTCTGCTGGATTTCGGATCACTGAATGTAAATCCTTGACAAGGGTATCTATATATAATATTAATGTGCGCTGTGGAGGGTTCCCTGTGAACAGAGAGCTGACTGCCAAATAAAGAGTGATCAGAGGCAGGTTACCCATCCTCCCCAGTCCTCTGTAACTCTCACCCCCAGGATGGATGGGGCATCATTAGGCAAAGGAGCTCGGCCATTCTCCACAGAAACGGCCAAGTCGGAGGTACCCATCAATCTAGCAGCACCCGCGCTCCCTCAGATACTGTCAGAGCGTTAGGTACGGAGGGGCCCGTGTTGGTGTTTGAAGAACCTCTGTGTCACCTGCAGCCCGTCTCATCTGCAGGCATCTGGGGTGGCCGCCGTCGAGCTCTCCTACGACGCTCACTCCCCCTTCTAATTTATTTACTGCAGGAAATGGCCACCAAGGAGAAAACGGACAGGGAAAGAGAAAACAAAAATGTTGCCATCTACCCACCAGCGAAGTGGCCTACGGCTTGGGCTTCGCTGCGGGGGACGGATGAATCACGAGCGGTTAAAGTAACCTTTGCTAAGCCAGCAGAATAGTTGTTACTTAAACCAAATTCTTATGGGCGTATAAATCCACATCACATTTTTGTGGGAGACTCACACAACAGATGCATGCTGGGAACATTCGAGGAGCACCCGAGGCACAACAACAATAATGCCGTTTTATTTTCAACACTTTTTTTTTTAACATAATTTACATGAAATTCATAGTTTGATCAAAGTATATTTTATAATTACTAAATATTTTGTGAAGACATATTCATACTCAATTTATCTAAAAATGGCATTTATTTTAGTCAACAAAAATAATAGATTATTTATATTTATAAATATTATATAATATATTATATACAATATAGTAAATCATATTTTAGTTGATGAGCCAAATTTAAACTGCTAAATTTAAATCAAATATTAAAACATTATACTTCAAACACACACACACACATATATATATATATATATACATACATACATACATACCCATTATATATTACATTATACATATATATATATATATATATATATATGAAAATATATTTTAAAATCAATATTATCAACATTATAAGCACAGAAGACACAAAGAAAAAAGAAAGAAAAAAGTAATCTTTGAATACTTCTAGGCAGATAGACGAAAAAATCTTCCACATTCAGAAGATAATATCTAACCCAACAACAAAGCCTGTTGGGTAAGGATTGTATCTAATTGATTTCACTGTTTGTTATGTTAATGTAATAGAGAAAGCAGTGGGATATTTAAATCAAAAGGGAGAGCTGTCAGGCCGGGTCCAAAGAGGAGAACACAATGATACTGAATTCTGCGTCAGACTATTGGTAATCAATCGGAATGGAGCGAGGATTGAAAAACTGTCTGCTTTGCAATTGTGCTCAGTTTGAGCAACAATTTGAAAATAACAGTGAGAAAAAAGGGATTGTGACAAAGTCAATATGGAGAGCCACTTGAAGGACAAATGAGAGAATTGCAAAGCACCCAGGTCTTTGTTACCTTGTCTGGCTGGATGTACGTGGCAGCGGCATTGAGAAGAGCTGAATGGAGCTTTCAAAGAGCAACACAATCAAAAGCCAATAATGCAACAGCTGAACAGAGACGCATGAATATTCTAATGCAACCGCTGTGTTGTACCACAGTAAATCAGATGCCAGAGGGCATGAGCTAAGTGAATATTTCTCACACATTTTCAATATTACTGAAATATTAATGAGAGAAGTTAAATAAGAAAATCCCTCTCTGGACCTGCTTTACAATCAAATTTAAAAGCGGAGCCCTGTGTCAGCTGTAGTAACATCATTAATATTATGGATGTTTCTGTAATCATAAGTACTGGAGCTCTGCATTTCTCCCCACACAGCATTACTGTATCAAACCAAAAAATGACAAATGATTTATCACATTTTGCAAATTCATCACACTGATACGGCTACGTTTTACATTATTTAGGATAAATGGATGGTAACTTTCTCAGAGAAAAGTATTAAAAGTGGACTATATTAATAAATATGGTTCAAATTTGTTCTTGAACAATGCTTATCAAATTTTGTTTACAGCAAGTCATTTGGGAGGGAAGGTTCATCATGATAAAAAAATTATTTAAGACTTTGCTAAAGGCATAGTTCACCCAGAAAATAACATTTTGCCATCTACTTAATCTCATGTTGCTCCAAACCTTTTTCTCCTGGAGTCTTTTCTTCTGGAGAACACAAAAGACGACATTTGATAAAATATAAAAAAAATTTGTCCACACAATGAAAGTCAATAGTGACCAGGTGCTGTCAAGCTCCAAACTTTCCATAAAACTACTTATAAATGAATAAATCTATTTACTTAAAATTTCCTTTGCAAGTTTTTGCACGCATTTTTTAAAGTAAGTTTTAATGTATGTTTTATATATTAAATAAAGCAGATTAATCTAAATATTTACAGTTTGCTAAATTGTATCGTTGTAATTATTAAATTCTTCAAGCCACAGTGCATGCTGGGAACACCAACATCAAATTATATATTTTAATTTATTTTAAACATTTGAAATGTACTTATATTCATATGTACATAATACTGTAATTATTTACTTTTAGAACTACAACTATAGAAATTGCACATTTATATGTGTGTGTGTGTGTGTGTGTGTGTGTGTGTATACATACATATATATATATATATATATTAGGGATGGGAAGATTCACCGATTCGCTCAGTGCATCGGCAAAAAAAGTTAGCGATGCGATGCATCGATTTAAAAAAGTCTGCATCGGATACAAGTTGGCATTTTATTGCGATGCATCGTTTCTAAAATACTTGCATCGGTAAAAAACGATTTATTTATATAATTACTAGTGGATGCGCTAATACTTTTATTGTTTAGAAAGTGACCAATATTTTATATGTAGATTGATTTCTCCTCTCTAAACTGTTTCTCAAGCGCGTTCTGTCATCACTGGTGCTGCGTGAATATGACGTATCACAACACTACGGAGTCCTGAGGAAAAGCAGCATTAAAGTCCTTAAAGGGTTAGTTCACCCAAAAATTCTGTCATTAATTACCCTCAAGTTGTTCTCAACCCGTAAGACCTCTGTTCATCTTCAGAATAGCATACGCTATTTACGTTCAGTGGATACTCTCCAAAATGGCACCAGGGTGACGTGGAGGAGACGAATTGTTGAATAAAGTCGTTATTTTTGTTTTCTTTGCATACAAAAAGTATTCTCGTAGCTTCGTAAAATTACAGTTGAACCCCTGATGTCACATGGATTATTTTATCGATCTCCTTGCTACGTTTCTGGACCTTGATCGTGGTAATTACATTGCTGTCTATGGGAGGTTCAGAGAGCTGTTAGAATTCATCAAAAATATCCTAATTTGTGTTCCGAAGATGAACAGAGGTCTTACGGGTTTAGAACGACATGAAGGTGAGTAATTAATGACAGAATTTTTGGGTGAACTAAACCTTTAATGTCGATCATGGATCAAATCGATCCACCATGGCAAACAGCGAATATATTTGTGCTGTTTAATGCATTTGAGACGTTGTGTTTTCCTCCGTGTATAACTGACATGTCACGAGTATATTTTTCATCTGTAAATGTTAGAAAGTCATGCAAATATATCCATTCTGCTGTCAGGAGTGGGCAAGGCTTACGCGAGTGAACGAGCGCTGCTGCGCGCATGCGTGCTGAACAGGCGGAGCACAATAATTCTCCAGTCGAATATGCACTTTGCTAAAATATTTGTTGTTGGACATTAAATGTGCCTTTTGTAGAATTTTAAACCTACATATAAGTGTATTTTTATGATAGCAGTAACTGTAAAGGGACTATTGTAATGGGTAAATAAAATGTAAGCTAATACAGTCCTAATTACTAAGCTCAGATGAGTTAATGTGTGTTTCTTATAGCAGTTAAAATTTACTTTTAAGTGATTTTAACTTTTAATTTAGTGATTTTAATGCTTTAAATAGCAATTTTAGGTGGTAATATCATTGCATTCCTATTGGTCAGTGTTAGTGGAACTCAGCTTACCCTGACAGTTAGCCTGCCCTGGACCAGGTTAGTTGTCCAGCATAAGTTGCCAGCTGAGGTTGATCTATGTTAAATTTGCTTTATGGAACCAAATCATTTGACAATGAGTCAGACTAACTGAAATAAGCCTGGCCTATTTGGTAAACTTGTTTTATGAAACAGGCCTCGAGGCGTTAGAAGTCAGAAGACACAGCACATGATTTGCTGTCTGTCTGAACCAAAGAAACAAAAGCGATCATATTTTTTTCCATTGCATCGAAACGCGTTGTGTTGAATCGAATCGAATCGAAATCGGATCGCACTGCATCGTAACAGGGGTGAATCGCATCGCATCGGTAGCTGCTTCATATGTATCTTCAGTGGATCGTATCGTTGGCTATGCATTGAGATGCGTATCGCATCGGCCTCAGATATATATATATATACAAACACACATATATAACATAAATTAAAAAAATTACAAATATATAAACAGAGTAGCAAGAAATGTTGTTGTCCACAGAAGTAACAAAATACAGGTTTAGAGCATGTTTGGAACAGGTTTGGACATGAGGCTGAGTAAATAATGACAGACTGTTAATTTTTTTGTGAACTATCCCTTTAATATTTTGTTGAGTTTTCTCCTGTATAGTAGAGACTTACGGTAATACTCTGTTCTCTTGCTGCCATCTTTTGTCTTGTTCTATAGCTTACCCATGCTTTCTCCCTCTCATCTTTCGTACTCACCCTCCCCACCGTCCTGTCTGCCAAAGGAGTTTCTCCAAGGAGAACTTTTAGGGAGGGGAAGAGGAGAAGGGGGTTTTTAGGAGCTGGAGTTGAGGGAGGGGGAGAGCAGTCTTAGTATCTGACTTGTTAGTCCACCACTGTCCAATTTGTTGAGGGTGGTGGGTTTGATTAAAGCAGGGGTCCCTCCTGCTGCTCGCCCCTCCCATCAATCACATTGATAAGTCCCAGAAAGGCAACATATTGCCTGGGAAGAGGACGGGGAGGGATATCAATTTCACTGTCGTGCCGTTCTCTCCCCACCCCAAACATCTCGTGCCGTTTTGGTGGAAGTGCAGACCGCCAAGGAGGAGGTGAAGGGGAGAGAGGATGTAGCAGTTCTGCTGGGGTTTGAGGGGGCAGCCAGGGCTCTGGGGATTGGGAAGGGGGCAGGTTTGCAGTTAGAAAGGCTGGTCAGGGTCAGTCGAAGTTTGTTAATCTCTTTTTCTTTTTTTCCCCCATTTCAGGTTAAATATGGTAGGTTCTAATACTGGACTCGTTTGTGCTGACGCTGTTCACACCGGGCCGATTGCCGCATGAGGCTATACAAGCTATCTTCCCCCCTGTCGTGCTAAAATACATATGAACTGATTCCCCTGTCTAGTTAGCAACATCTATGACAGTAAACCAGCTGCCAATCAATAGCTGTACAAAGGTGCAGATGGCAGGCCAAGGTGAAGGTCATGATGACTGGCTCAGCTCTACGGAGAGAAATAAAATGCATGTCCACAATGTCATAATAGCTGTTATTCCAATGAACTTAAATTACTTAGTCATAATCATCCTCCTTTACCAACACGGACTCTTATGCAATATTGTCACAAAGATCTTTAGTCACACTTACATTAGCGATTGACTGAAAAGCTTTAAGACATTATATACATTCTGGCTGTACAGGAAAACATTAAAAACAGAACTTGATGCAATATTATATGCTTTCCATACCTTCTTGTAAATCAATTTTATATATTATGCAGAACCATAACAAACAAACAAATAAATAAATGTATAAAATATAATAAAATCTATACAAAAAAAATAAATCATTAAATGTCATTTATATTGAAACATTTAAATATAACTCAGAAATATTGGTAACACTTCACAATAAGGTTCCATTTGTTAACATCAGTTATTTACATTAGTTAACATGAATTAAAAATGAAAAATATTTCTAAAGCACTTATTAATCTTAGTTAATGTTAATTTCAAAATGTATTTATGCATTATTAATATGTTGTAAAGTTGTATCCGTTAATAAAGTTGTATCTGTTAATATTATTTAATGTGAACTAACAATGAACAGTTATTTTTAAGCAGTTATATGTTAAAGATTAATAAACACTGTACCAAATGTATTGCTCATTGTTATTTATGTTATTAACTAATGGGACATTATTGTAAAGTGCTACCAATATATTTAAAATGAATATTAAATAATTATAAGTTTAATAAATATAATAAATGTAAATAAATTAAAAAGCCTACAAATATATATATATATTTATTTGCTATCAGTATTAACATTTAAGCAAAAAGAAGAGACATTGTTATTTGAAATTATATTTTGTTAATTTCACGTTTTGATTTAGTAAATTAGTATAAATCATCAGAACTCTAAAACTCTTATCTGTAAATTACTATAATTACCAAATTACAATAAATGTTTTTAGCATTAGTAAGTGCTACAAATTTGGACTGCTTTTAATTAATTTATTTAGAATTATCATTTCTTTTGTTGTTTTTATCTTGCGTAAGCTGCTTCCGACATCTTCTGTGAAGTGACAACATCTGTCTTTTTCTTTGATAATCTTTTTATATCTCAATTAGACTTTGCTAAAAGTGCACTCAACTCTGCGTGGACCTCAATCAATTCTTTTTCATCTCCCCGAGCTGTCATCAAACATAACAAGATCACAGCAGGAAGTTCATGTCACCAACTTCCCCCCTGAACATGATAACTTCATCTGCCGCTAGATTTCTCCGTCAAATCTCCCATCCTGTCACATTCACACACTCAGTCACGTACAACCGTTACCAGCGTTTGCTTTCCACCTAATGGAATCAAGCGCTGCAAAAAACCCAAACGTCAGCGCTTTTCATCACTTTGCATGGCCATTTTATTGTCCTTCTCGGTGCCTTTTGAATGATAATGATACAAATTACAGTTTGGCTATATTAATAGCTAAACCCGAAAGCAGAGAAAGACAGAAGAGAGGAAGAGGGGGAAAAAAGGTGTCTGCCTTTTCACCATTGCTAAGTGCTAACGTGGGATTTCCTGGGCCCATTGTCATGTCAACTGGACCGGCAGCTATTCCATTGTGATGATAATGGATTCGGTGTTGTTGGCTCAGAGGTCACGAGGTCAACATAAGCTCCTTAATGGACTGTGAAATAACTCTAACTGCATTAACCTCCCCAGATCACATGGTGGGGAAAACACTCTCTCTCCTCAAATCAGAGGCCTTTATAGGCGCCACGCGATTGGATTGAATTTTAATTGGCAAGGCGTACACCTGGCAGCAGTGCAGAGAAGATTTTAATCTTTTAAAAGATAGGGAAAGATATGGTAAACAGACAGCGGTAACAGGGTTGTGAGGGTTAAAGCTAGAATATGGAAGGTCAGTGTGGCTTGCCTTTAACAAAAATTGCTTTTCACTTGTGCGTGTTTGCATTTTCATTGCTTCATTGTGTTTGCATGCTTGAACCATTGGGCATCTGTGCTCACATCCCAGAGTGGGCTTCCCTAGAGACACCAGCCAGCGTCACTTCCTCACGTTTGGCATGGGAAATGAACGTTTAAATCACGGTGATTAGTGAGGCTTGGTATTTGGTAGCCTGACATCACCACTCGTTAGGCTGAAGGAAAAATGACCAAAAATTTCATACATTAGGGAAAAAGAATACATTTTTAGATAGATAAAACGCAGTGAGTTACTAAACGATTTAAACAATGCTATTTCTAACATTTTAAATTGAGCTATTCATCTTGCATTGCAAAAATATATGGGGTTCTACGGAAGCATATTGCAGTACTAACCAACCTGTAAGCGATTATGGACTGCACTTGTAGTAATAACTTTAAAGGACATCATTAAATCTTAAGTGTGCATCTCAAACAAGTGAAAAAAAGTAACACTTTATATTAGGGAAAACATATTCACTATACTAAGCGTTTTGAGTTTTTTGAGCGTTTATGATTTTTTTAAACTCATAATTTGCTGCTTATTGATAGTAAATAAGGTAGTTATGTGTAGGTAATGGGCAGGGTTAGGGGATCTAGAATATGCAGAATATAGCATTAATATGTGCTTTTTAAGTACTGTTTTTAAGTGACAGCCAATATGCTAGTAATATGCATACTAATAAGCAACTGAAATGTAACAGTAACAGTAAAGAGTGTTCCCTAATCTTAAGTCTTACCAAAAATTCAAAACAACTTAATCCCTGTCAACAAAGAATTCTGTTAGATAATACTTTTTACCTTGCCTCCTTCATATATTTTTTTTACTTTGATAATCCATCACAAAAATATTGCATACTATAATAATCTAAACAAAAACTGAATTAAACTAGGACTATCTTTACACAAAATATAACTGCCCTTCAGTTTTAATGCCATTTCCATCACAACCAACTAGTTTGCCCCAATAAAACTACTGTCAAAAGTAAGAAAAAATGTTTAATAAAAAATAAAAAAATACTTGAGATGAAGAATGAAAATAAAAATGTAAAAATCTAATTTATATATCAATTGAGAGCACAGTTGTTGTGTGTGTGTGTGTGTGTGTGTGTGTGTGTGTGTGTGTGTGTAATTTCTTATTTGGTCACACTGTTCAAAAACATGTAAAAATGTTATGTGAATTTAGTATAGAGGACATAATATGCTATCTATGAAATTTGCAAGACAAGAAAATATTTACATGTATATACATTTATATTCTTATATTTTATATTATATATAAATATATTTAATATATAAACATAACATATTTTTCTTAAATATATGCATGCATGTGTTTGTATTTATATATACATAATAAATATACACAGTATACACACATATATTATGTAAACAAAAACGTTTATTTTGGATGCGATTAATCGCAATTAATTGTTTGACAGCACTATTTACAAATAAAAATTATTTTGAAAGTGTGAAAAGTGTGTTTTATTTTCTTAAAGTCCACATTGCCAAAAGTGCCCAAACTTAAAGAACCAAATCCAAATATAAGATATTAAGCTGAGGCAGGGCTCTGGAAAGGCATAATACACTGTGTACGTCTTTACGGTCAGTATCAAGCCACTTCAGCTAGGAAATGAGGGCATGCTTCAGGAGAACTCAAAGTGCTTCCACCCTCCTCCAGAGCAAATTGCAGGTGGCGAAATGAGGTGCTGAACTTCATAACGCTGATGGAGCATGTTCCGTGTGAATATAGGATAAACATCAATTAATTTCAGTCAATAAATAACGCTTTGAGGTCTTGCGTCCAAAAAGCCGAACAATTACTTTTCCATTTTTCTTGCCAAATGGGCTGATGAAGGAAAACAGGGTATCCGGCCGCGTAAATCAGTCTTAATTTTGCCTTCCCCATTAAAAAGCCGCCATTAAGACCCTCCTCGCCTCATTTCATCTTCTTCTTGTTTCACTTTTTCAATTTGTGCGAAAGGGGGAGTTCACTCATCATAAAATTTCACTTTGGCTGGCCTATCATTTGCATCTGAGCCAATAAATAGCAATTAGCATTAACAATTAAACCAGAGAGTGGAACCAATGCCCGCTCCCTTGGAAAGCTGATGAATGGCTACGGGGGAGGCTTTTTTCAAAGGGAGCTGGGGGACATTAGCTTCCGCGGCCTTGCCGTAAAACAGCGCGCTCCAGGAAAGGAGTATATCCCGGGCTAAATGCTGATTTATTTGGCTCTACAACAGCCTGACATCTCTCGTGGGGGCCGAGAGGACGAAGTGTGCGTCTGCGGGTGGCATATTTGTGTGAGGGAAAGATTACGAGGAATTTCAATCCAATCTGCCACCGTGACGTCCCGCTAAAGTACATAAGTGTTATGTGGCGCATTTAGTTGTAGAGAAATCGCATTTTATCCTCGCATCTAGGTGAGGCGGAGTTTTGCCCTTGCACGTCGCGAGTTTCCTAGGAATCTAGACTATAACCGTCTCGGCTGTACTTTTCTCAGTAATAACCGGAGCGGGACACCTCAAGCGGCTTATTATCCGCGGGTGGCATATGGGTCTGTTTAGCCTGGTGTAATATGAAAGCACATTTTTAATGTTTCATTTTAGTGACCCATTTTATTCACCCTCAGCAGGACATGAAAATAAAGTGCAGTTTTGAGAGAAACTGAGAATAACCTCTAACAATAAGATTCAGACACTCTCTAATGATTCAAACACAGCACATGATGACTTACTGCACGAGACCCTTCCTCTACAGTCTCATATGCCTGGATGCTTGGCTTTATGTACACAGTGGGTACGCCGTTCAACTCTGCTGTAAAGGAGATCATATTGTCTGTGCCTTATGATTGCTTTCGCTTGCATTAATCATCCAGTAAAGCACTGACACAGCAGTATGGGTGCCCTGCCTAACAAACCATAGACTAAGGACAGTGACACCCAAAAGCGAAAAAGGGGTTCTGGTGAAATTGGAGGAAAGCGGCAGTCATTCTTTTTTTTTCTTTTTTCTTTTTTTTATTAACATCATAGGCCCATTAGAAAGCTCCTTGTTCACCTTCAGTGGAGCAGCAAATGAAGAGGCTCCAGAGCACAGGACTCCTACCGTCTCCACGCGGCCACGGCGCAGGCCAGCACCAGTCATGTTGTAACGCTTGTAAGAAACAGATGTTCCTTCCCTGACAAATCTCCTCTTTTGATTTATTATTCATTTGCTCAGATCACAATGGAAAAGTCTTTGGCTCATTAATTAAATCCCACGCAAAAAGAAAAAAAGAAAGAAAAAAAAACTGACCCTCACAAACTTATTACCAGCAAAATTACTTTGACACATCACATCTGAGAGCAAACTTTCATGTATAGAAAGACTAAAGCTGGGAGGAAGATGTAAAAAATAAAAGTTTGAGTAAAAATACACTCTAAAAAAACTAAGTCTGGGGAACCAGGTATATTTATAAAAAAAAATGAATAATGTAATATAAAAATTGTAATATAAAAATGGTTCACAAGAAGAGGATATACATTACATAAAATATTGACATGATTACATTACATTTCTTCAATATTTTTATTAGATTTTATTATATACCTATAAAAAATACAAAATATTGCAGAATTATATCATCGTGTGATAATAAATAGCATGTTTTAGATTCCATGATGTGAAATCTCAAGTTACATTTACATGATATATCTATACACACACTACTATTTATTATGTTTTTATTATTATTACTATCATCATCATCAAAAATATTGAAACAGTTGTGCTGCTTGATTTTTTTGTGGAAACTGAGAAACATTTTTAAGATGAACAGCATTTATTTGAAATAGAATAATGTTACAAAATGATTCTATTTCAAATTAATGCTGTTCTTTTGAAATTTAGAATCAGAATTCAGAATTCACTTTCTGATTCTGAATTCTGATTCAGAATTCTGATTCTACATTTCAAAAGAACAGCATTTATTTGAAATAGAATAGTTTTGTAACATTATAAATGTCTTTACTATCACTTTTGCTCAAGATAATGTATCCTTGCTTAATAAAAGTATTAATTTCTTTCCAAAAAAAATTTTTTTTTTAAATAATAATAATCAGTAATCAGTAAAAGCAATAGCCTAAATATCCCTGCTCCAACCAGATATCAGTCAGTCATGACAGCCTGCTGTGCTTGTTATTAAAAATCACACAACTTGTGAAACACTAGTATATTGTGTGCAATAGCTGCCAATTCCAGTGTGTCAAACGATCTTTTAATTAGTCCTTTTGCTTCACTTGTTGAGAGCAATTAAAAATGAGGAAGCTGTCCCACCGGTCAATCTCCAAACTCTCACCAAACACAGCGGCGCTTTGGGGGAAGTCATCGCACAGTTGGATAATGCAGATGTCTATGTCACACCCCAGTTAGAGTGATCTCACACTCCTGAAGGGTGACAGTCTCATAGCGACTGCGTGCCAATCACATTTTGTCATTTCTATGACATCATTTCGCAATCTACATCGCGGCGTGTGCCAAGTGATCCGCTGAAGTCTAATCTGCATCCTGCTCATAAATAAACCGTGTCAAGCGAAATTTTATTGCAAGCTAAGATTGATTGTGTTGTTCGAGTACAGAAGCCTATAATTTGGACTGTAATCCCTATAAATCCTATCGTAATACAAATAAGACCAGTGCTTTTTATACAGGCGTTTGCCCAGAGCCCTATACGAGCGCTGCACAAAATTAACCTGACAAACAGGAATTTTTAGGAGAACTTTAGCTGTTCCTAACATGTCTGGTGAGATCACATATCCCAAGGACTGTCAGACAAGATCCGGAGTGTTCCAGTAGGTGAAGGTCAAGAACCGGGTGATAACAGAGCAGGCAGAAGGGTCACATGGCACTCCACTTCTTCATTACAGCTTCTAGAGAAGATTAAATACCTATTGACTGGCATCACAACGGACAAAGGTTTGATCTTAATGTTTTCCCCAGTTTCCAACTGCTTTGTTTGATGAAAGAATGTAAAAATACCCCATAAGTCCCGGCGTACGAGGCTGTTCCTGATGCAAAGCGCTTTGGGAGCTGCTAAAATTAAGCGATGTCACTTCTCAATGACACTTTAATGATACTGGAGCTCAATGAAAGAGTGGGGATGCTTTGGAGCATCTGCTAGAAATAGTAAAACACACACACACACATCCAAATGACAGAAACTTCCTTTGTCCCTGCTGCCACGAGGACCGTGGGGGACGAGGCCGGTCTAATTAAGTCAATCCGTGGGGAGAGCCGGTGTCATTTCTACTTGGCATCAGCACTCTGGCACTGGCAGCATGGTTGGCATTGAGCATCTCAGAGGAGAGATGGAGAGACAGATTTGAGGAGAGAGATAAGTAGGAGACATGTAACTGATTTGGCACGAGTCGAGCGCTTTGGCATGTCTGTGGTTCGCCGGCTCCTGTCTCTCTCATCTCCCAAGGCTCCTCAGTGTGTTTGAGTAAGCACTCTGTGTTTCGACAGCCCATGCCAGCAGAGCTGGTACAACATGTCTTAATAGAGTCAACAGAAACGACAACGGGAAGCCTGATGATCGGTCAAAGAAGAACATCAATTAAAAAGTCAATAGATTGAAACCTGTTGCACTGATTTTTAATTTCAGGGAAACAACTGGCTATGTCAAAGAAAAAAAATAATGGTGCAACCTTCTGTTTTTTTTTTCCATTCTCACAAAATGTGTGTTTTCCTTGTTGCAACTCTGACGCAAAAATGTGTACTGTCATGACAAATATGTATAATATTTATCCTATAATATTGGCAAATCTAGAATTCAATTATGAAAAATAAATAATTGAAACTATTGATTTTCAGCTCCATCTACTGAATTGTCACCAGACTCACCACAGAGACTATTTCTTTACAATCTGAATGAGGCTTGACACAACATGCTTGTGAAGAAACTAACTTAAAAATAATAATAATAATAATTAACTTTTCAATTAATTAAAATGATAAAAGTCATAGCAGAAAAAAGGGTTCTTCAAGATGAAGGATAACTTGGCTGAAATGTTTTCATGAACATCTGATGTGTTAAAAAGAAAAAGTAGGGACAGATGTGAAACAAAAATGCACCAAATTTCAAAATATATAAATCATAAGTTCAAAATATAATTTTAATTTATATGAAGATTTTAAGGGTAGCGAGTGATAATGTAATGTCATATGTTTGGTCACAATCTGCATTGTAAAAAGCGCTATATAAATAATGCTGACTTGACTTGACTTGGTGAAATACAGAGAAAAAAATGATCCATTTTTGTTAGGAACATTCTAGTGATCATCAATTAATTTCAAAACTAAAATATAGCTAATAATATAAAAATACCAATTATTTAATTACCGTATTGTCCCGAATATAAGACGATATTTTTTTCTTGGAAATACATCTGAAAAAACGCGGTCGTCTTATATTCAGGGTCTAGATTTTGACATGTCAATAATACACCCACAACAATAGGTGGCGCCAAATACGCATAAAACGAGTGTGCCATGAAATACGTAATGTAATGCGTGTTGTAAAGATCGCGAGTAAAAACAAAAGAAAAAGAAAACCTTACAGCTGCATGAGTCGTGACTGTCACGTTAGCCTGATGGCACCAAACTCCCTTTGTGATTTTAAAACGTAAGACAGTACCCAGATTTGAAGACTACAGTAAGATTTAACTTTTACTTTTAATAAGAGTTTGGTAGGCTACTATTAGATGGATAGCCTAAATGTCATAATTCAGATGGGCTACCTGTTTTTTTTTTTAATGGTATATCAAAAAGTGTATATTTTTTAAATGTGATTGTTGGTACATTTTACCAGTTTTTACCATACTTTCAAAACAAAAATTAAAATAGGAAAAATATGCAATATGAAAATAATTGAAGACAAAATGTGTTTTACTGAGAAAAAACAAGATTTGGTTTTTAAAAAGCCTTTTTCCAAAAGGTACATCTGGAAAAAGGGGGGGTCGTCTTATAATCAGGGTCGTCTTATATTCGGGCCAATACGGTAATAATACATTTATAATAATTATTATTATTATTATTATTGGCAGGTAAATTTGTGTGACATGTTTTATCCAATGTCTCAAGAATCAGTGAACTTTTTTAAATATATGTGTGTGTTAAGAATTGCAGCATTCACTTGTTGAACATTTAATGAGGGTTTGCTCATGTTAATAACTGCCCAGGACTGGTTTTAGTATGAATGGCTTCTTGTGGTAAACTAAGTTGGAGGATTACAAAAAAGACAGTACAAATTAATTTTACAGATTCTAAATAATATTTGTTAGTGATTACATTACACAGAAACGCATGAATACCTTCTGCAACAGCACACAAGACATCCAATGCAGGAAGTCAGGATGATGCATATTCCCTCTGAAAGAGTATTAATAAGGGTGTAAGTAGGCTTGACCCCAGAGTCCACTCATATGGTATCTACCCGATGCTGAATGAAGTCGGAAAGGGAGGGACGGCTCCTGCCAGCCTGATAACATGGGGGTGTTGGGCAGGGTGAGCAGGTCGAAGGGCTCAAGGGCTAAAGCAGGCCAGCAGCCTGGTGGATCGCACTAGCCCGGGGAAACAGGGTGGCACGGCCGAGGTGCTGTCCAGCGGGAGATGACAGGAGCGGACAGGATGTCACCGGCAGAGCGCCTGCCTTCATCCCCGCGCTCCTCCTCAGTCTGGCAGCTGGCCCCGCTCAGACACAATGTGAAGAGACAAGCCAGAGATGTTCTCTTTTTCTAAATGTCACATGAACTCGCGCAACACAAATCGGATGGAGAAAATCATGGCCTCGGAGTCTTCGTGTCACATTTTATGAGTTCACGCATTCACAAATGCCTCCGTTTTCAGTGTTTTGGGGCCTGTCGACTCCTTTTTCACATCTACGCTACAGTTGCTACAGGTAGAATCTTGCCCGCAAGTGCTTGTCAAGGGTTCCTCCACAGTGGGAGTAGATGATAGCTTAAACTGTTTGTAAAACTGAGTGCTCATATAAGATAAAGACGAGGATGAACTGAGCTAAGTGGACAGGTAGGTCTTATCCACCACTGTAGAATCCAAAACACAGCTTTATTCTAATAAAATTAACTGAAATGTACAAAAACCACAATATACTGAGGTAAAAAAAAAAAAAGTAGCCTCATGTTCATTTGGGAATATGCATTACGCTGGAAACTAAAGCTCCACTCACACCACCCAACCACTAACATGACAATGTCTGCTGGTTTATACGCTCTCATAAAGCATGCGAAATTTTCTCAGGATCCCTAAGGCTTTCCCTGCCAGTGGCATGAGGTTACACATTTTAATGAAAATGTTTTCCTTGGGTACCACTCTATCCTCATTTCTATTGCAAAGAAATTTGTCTTTGCATCCCAGCGCGTATAAAGTAGTCAATCACTGAGGTAAGGAATGATTAATTTATGGCTCCTTCCTGCCTTCCCCATATAGCTTCCAGGGGAGCTATATGAGACTTTCTGGCAGGACGTACCACTGACCTGGATCTGTTACTCGCTAAAAGTGCTCAACAGGTCTAAGGAAAACTGTAATATATTGCATACATATATTTTGCTACCACAACAATATATTTTGTTAATTTGAATTAATAATAATTCTAATAATAATTCTTATAATGATATCTTAAAAATTATAATAATTCATAATTATTATAATTATTTTGTATGTTGATTTTTTCCCCCCTAATGAATAAGCTGAACAATATTTACAGGCTTACAATAAACGCATCATGGACAAATCTCAAGTACCTCAAGTAATAATAAAAATAGTTTAATATGGCACTATTGCGAAGTGTCAAACAACAAACAACATATATAACAACATATTCAAGATCGGCACCTCCAGAGGTTAAAACATTTTTTACTGTTTGTTTAACTTGACTGAGAAGTGTTCTACCGACAGTCTCAACCTTGAGGTTTTCCTTACTTATCATGAAGGTGACTGGCGGGAAATGAGGTTTAATGAAAGAATTCATAGGAAGACTTTAAAATAGCACTGTGTTTCTGACATGTTCAGAGGTCAGCACCAAAGTATTAAGTATATTATTAATTATGCTGCATGTTGAATTATTGGCACTCTTCTGCAGTCAAGTGAGGCAAGCTGATCAATTTACCCTAAAATAAAAAACAAAACATACCTTGCAAATCTTATAAAGGGGGATTTGTCACATTAATGCAAGCCTTGTGAATAAAAATGCACTTTTAATATACTCTGGTACTGTCTATGCTGTAATAAACAAAATCTTATGAATACTGCTAGTAGAACATTTCTAAATGAAGTAATAACAAATTTTGCTTTTAGATTCATTTCATATTCTTCAGCTTTCACAGAATTTGGAACCAGTAAAAAGTTTGAAATTCTTTAAAGTAAGTGCACAAAAAACAGATTTTTCTCCAGTATTAATATTTCTCATTTCTATATCTTTCTATAGCTTGGTAATATTGGTATGTCTAATCTCAGACCTTGACCTTCTCAACTGTATCTAAAACAATCAAAATCATATGTCATCATTTTGACAAAATTATCTTTAGATGATATGCAGTTCATTGTTGTAAAATATTTAGAATTATTTATGCCCTAAAAGTTTCAAAAACAGAGCTACAAACATGTAGATGTAAGATAATCAGCTAATATATTACACCTCATGTTGACGATTAACATTTCCTGAAGGTTGAGTACTTCTTTTCACTGGCCATTTGCTGAAGAAAAACAAAAATGACTTAATACATTCAGATCCTATTAATTACTGTATATTTGGCACAATGTTCAAGTACATACTGAAACTACAGATCAGCAATTTACACAAGAATGTGTCTGATGGTGTGTGCGATGTGATATTAGGCGGGTATTTGCGGGCATTTGACTGAGTTAGAGCCGCGTGTTCTTTTGAGACTGCAGTTTGAGTGACAGTGTAAAGGACTGTTCATTAAAACATTGTGATCGTTCTGGTTGTTATAACTCCCAGCGCTTCATCTTTACCTGAAGCCTTCAAGGACACAGCAGTGACACAGACGCTCCAGCTACAAGTTACATGGCTTTAGGCCAGATATCTGCTGTGTTCTGTTTCTGTTTGTGTAGATTCAATTTGACATCTCACTCCATTTTTCTCTCGTTTTCTGTCTCTCTCTCTCTCTTTTCTCTCTGCTCTTTGCACTCTGCTATATTTTAAAGTTTCTTCTTGTCAAAAAGTAGTCACAGACAAAGAGTATTTTTCCCTTGATGGCTTTTAATGGGGAAACTTTTTTTTTGTTTACATGGTTTATGTGTACAAAGTTTCTTCACTTCACTTGTTTTATTTATAAACATAATATAAAATATTAAATAAAATATGAATTTTTACAAATTCTATTAAATGAATACATGCATAAATATGATTATTCACATAAATAATAATCCAGCTGCTTAAACACATGTAGCCAGCCTGTAGAACAGCTGTATTTATCATTCATTATATATCTATTTTTACAGATATTACTATATACTATTATTTATATATTTTCCCCCATTTTTCTTAATTTAACTAGAGTTCCAGGTTAATAATATGAATGGCCATAAGGCGTTCAGCGGTGTGCCTCTCAGACTGTCAAATTCAATGACCGGAACTAAAACACAAAAATACAGATTTCCTGAATTTATGATTAGTTCATTACGTTACAGATTACTTGCTTAAACCCACTTCATTTTAGATAAAATCGTCTACTCTTACTAGATTGACGCATGTATTTCTTTTTTTTCCCTCTCTCTTCAACAACAGCCCAAACTGAAACTGGCTCTATACTCCACACAAGGACGGCTGAAAGTCAGCGAGTGTGTGCTGGAGTCGGGTGTCACATGAAGTCTACATTGTGGCAGCTACGTGCAGCGGCCTGTGGCTCTGGCTGGAAGAACAGGCAAAAATAGATTGAACATGCCGGTGCTGTGCTTGTGCCATTGCTTTGTGTTTGTTACTTTTTTCCCGCAGTGTTAGACCGAGCTGGGACAAAAGGAGACGCAGACTGCAAAAAGGTGCGATTTTGACAGATGAATCGGGCTGGCCGAAGGGGAGCCCAAACGAGACACTAAATCAGGACAGAGGGAAATGCAGAAGAGTGGGTTTTAGACTCTCTTCATACCTGAACTCATCAGGGAGTCTGTGTGAGCGATTATAGGAGGATCTTTTTTATGGTTGCTATCAGGGGTGTGCCTTTTGAAATAAACTTGTGCCCTTCAAGACTATGCACTTCATCTGCAATAAACAAATTATATCACAGCATAACTATGTTCTATAAAATATTGTCATATATTATATTTTACAGAATATATATATATATATATATATATATATATATATAAAATTATTATTTGTGAATACGTAACAAACATCTGTAACACTTTAGTATAGGGACCAATTCTCACTATTAACTAGTTGATCATTAACATGCCTATTAGTAACATATTGGCAGTTTTTTAGTACTTATAAAGCACATATTAATGCCTTATTCTGCATGACCATATTCTACATCCCTAATCCTACCCAATACCTAAACTTGCCAACTATGTTACAAACTATTAATAAGCAGCAAATTAGGAGTTTATTGAGGCAAAAGTCATAGTTAATGGTTTATTAATAGTGAGAATTAGACCTTAAAATAAAGTGTGACCCAAAAGTCATTTTGAAGGGTCTGTTCAGGTAGCAAAAGCAACAACTTCATATTTTCAATTAATACGTTTTTCTAAATAAAATACAAATTTGTGGAGTCCGACTCCTAAACAAATGTTTGGAAAGAGGCACATCATGAGGACATAACATCTAACATCATTCTTCCATCGCTACAACTCCACACTTATATTAAATATTTACTGACTTACAAAATGCTGTGTGGTCAATTATAATTTTAAATTTTAAATAAAATAAAAAAACTCTACTAAGAAAACAACTACACAGAAGTATGAATGATTGATAAGCAATCACATAGCAAGTTTTCTTAAATGCATATTAGTCAGAGCACCCTTTGACTGCTCAAGTAAGTGCTAAAGAGAGTTCAAATCATGTCCTAATTACCGCCCAGCTGTGGAAAGTAGAGCGCTCTGATTTGAATTTGCCCTGCTTCTGAAATAGCTCCCTAGATCCAATTCAACATTTCACCAGAGCTGATGGGTTTGTAATATTTAAAGCCCAAATCAGGTGGAGCTTGAGAGTGGAATGAAATGTAGAAAAAAAATTAAAAGTGATAAAAGTGAAACACAAGAATGAATGTAAAAATACACAATTTTATTATTTTTATATTTTGGCTAGGTTCATTTCATGTAAAAGCATAACTTATTTTTTGCTTGATTTTGCCTCACGGCTTATCTGCTCTGTTTCATAATTGCAATGGGAAGAGGTCCACAATGTAATATAAAAAAATAACTTTGCATCTAAGTGATTAAACAATCATTCAGCTGTTTACAATAAATAAAGCAACAAGAAAATGAACCGCAAGCCTCACTGCTTTCAAAGCATGTGGGATCTGTACTTTGACATTTTATTAGTAGCAGCAGAAATAAAAATGACATTATTCTATAAATGATTTTTTTTTTTTAATCCTCAACTTTTAAAAGATGTTGGTCCATTAAACCACTGCAATTAAGTTGCTCAAAACTCCCCCCTCATGCCATTAACTGCAATATCTAATTAAAACTAAAAAAGGGAGTCATCTTTGATTGATAGGATCTCTTTTTACTATTTTGCATTTTAATGTTCATTAATAAACTTTTATTGTTTGGCTAATTATAATACCCCCTTTAGATAATGACTTTTTGCCTTTTGTTGTAAAGTGCACACAGCTACATATGGAGAGGCTGAAGCTGATGAAGCAATGCTTTACTTCTCATTTAAAATATTAAAAATAAACAATCGTTTTTGGGTTTATAGTTGTTTAATTTGCATGAGAAACCAGAGCATTCCTTTGAAACTGATATAAATCAAATTTCCCTTTTCATTTGGCTTTTTTTTCAGTATCAACGTTTTCTAATGCTTCATTCAGCCCAAAGGACAAAGAGAGCTATTCAAAGCCATTATTAACTCACCAGTCAACAACTATTAGCAGTCATCACTCTGAGCACACTATGCATATTTAGAATAAATCATGCATAATATTGTCTATGAACAAATAAACATTGAGTTTAATTATAACATTGAGTTTAATTCACAAATAATTGCATGAACTGTTTCATATTTGTACACGCAAGAGGTCATCTCACAAAAAAATACTTCTCACATCTAATTCACAACACATACATACGCACATGAATTTGTTCTTAGCCTTGTTCTAATATTAACATTCTAAATGAACGACCATATGAGCACACCCAAACCATAATGGATTTCTGCACAACCTCTCCTTAACCTATCATTTTAGCCTTTACAATGGCACGCACTGTATAGGTCTTAGACAACTCAATTGTTTTATGGTGTTTTTGCCTTATGAACCGCTGGCTGAACGTCTGATGCATAAGGCATACAAAACGGCAAACATTTCAGGAATTTTTTAAGTTGTTATCAGGTTGAATTCTACAGGATTTCCAGGCACTGACCTGCACCTTTACCTGTAAATAAAGTCGTCATGAAGCCAAATACAATGTTCTTGAATGAATAATTTGTTAGATGCATGCTGGCCTGTTATTATAGGGACATCAACTTTACATTTTCACACCCCTAAACATGATGCCAAGACTGGTTGCTTTACATGTCGGTCAGGCGGCCTCTTTGGCGGTCATTGGCCAACAAACGCTGCTATGGAGTCCAGACCTTCTGCCACCAGTCTGACTGAGGTCTACTAGTGAATCATGATTTGTTTGTGAAAACATTCATATGCATATCTCACACATTAATTGGTGAATGAGACCCATTGTTCTGTCAGAAGCAGTGAAAGGAGGACTAAAACATCAGCCTTTGCAACTGCCCTTCCAACATAAGAAATATTTTGCGAGTATTAAACTGCTTGCATCATTTTATAAAATGAGAGAAGGGAAGAAAACAAGAGAACGGAGGGCCCAGTGGAAGAGTAGATTGATCAGGGCTTGTAATGGGGCAGTGATAACCTTGTGTAATGATATGTTGCTGTGCTTGTGATTCCTGTGCTGGCCGTGGCCGCCGTGCATGATGGATCACAACGGCGAGCTGATAGTGCCATTACTCACTGACATGCGCACCTGCCTGACACCCATCCCCTCTGGACACAGCAGCCCCCCAGAACCCAGCCCACTGAGACACTCCACTGGAAATTCTGCAGTCCAGCAAATCCCGCAAAGTTCTCCCCGTGCCTCTTTTGTAGGACGTTTTCCTTTTTCTTTCTCTTCACCTAATGTTTCCTCTAGTTACAAGCGCTGTTTGTCTCTGTCTAGTGAGAGTTTGGGTATTTGACCTTTGGATTTTCAAAGTAAACTTTAAAGTGTTTCTCTTACAGCATGGAAGTATTACAAAAAAATCTGATTCGAAACTAAATTAATCATATTTGATTTTTCAGTGACTTGATTAATAAGCTTTTTCTTGTTGTGAATTACAGTACAGTAACATGAGTAGCGCTAGAATAGAAAACACTCCCATGTGACCCTGGTGTCTCCAGAGACTGTCACTATATCTTCCTGAATTCTCTGATTAAATTTCACAATCGTCTTTAATACGTGCATCTGTAAAACTGCAAAAAAAAAAAAAAAAACACCTCTTGCTACCACAGAAACCAAGCCCTCCGGTAGATGCATGTCCAAATCACATGCTGCTCAAAACTGCACTATCATCCACATAGCATAGCTCAAATTCAAATGATATATATCTACATTTAGATTACCACCATCTATTGGTCAAGTTCAGCTTTAAAAACACAAGTCAAATTAACAATTTAATAAATCTCAAAAATGAATATACATTTTTATACTTAAATTAACCACTGTTTTTTTTTCATACTGTAAATTAAACTCACATTAACATTTAAAACAATTCATTTTAGATTGACATTTTTATATTTATCATTTATCGGCCATAACATCATTATTGTCTTACTGAGGCAGAATTTTGGTGAGAATTTTTAGGATTTTGTTATTATCCATAAATAAAATCTAAATAATTTAAAAATGCTCTCACAGCAAAACGTAAAAAATTATGACCGCTAGGTCTCTCTGTAGCCTGTAGTTCAGAGGACCCTCGTGACAGAACCGCAGTGATGGGCCTTTTACTCTCACGACGTGCGCCCCACCAGAGCACTAGTGTTGGGCTAGCAAACGTGTCAACCCTCCTGATAACTGCACCCTACTAGCCACCCAAACCGCAGTGGCCCCTAGCCTATCAATCACCGCGGGGCCAGCACAGAGAACCTGCCTCCCCTGCCACTGGATGATGGAGGAGGGGGGAACTGGAGCTCCATGCATATCAGCCGCTGCATTTGTAGCCCTCCAGGAGAAGAGCAGGTGAAGGGCTGAGAGAAAGAGTGAGTGTGCACATGGGAGTGATAAAACACTTCCCTCTGCTCCATCCTTTCATGCAGATGTTTCCGTAATTGTTTTGTCTGTCTATTCAAGTAAGAGATCACATTATTTGGAAATATTGTCTTTCTATGGAGAATGTCAGGTTATTCAAATGAATTTTTTAAATAATTTCTAAGAAAGCAACATATAGCTACCACCCCTTATAAACACTTTACATGAGATATATATATCACATTTGCCAATTTGAACATCTTAAATATTTTATTACATCAGTTTCAGATGTGAAATATATACACACCTTGCTATTGAAAGCATATGAAAATTGTGACAAATTTTGCCTTAGCACTATAGGTACTGTAGTACAGTAAATCTACACTATTTCACTTTATTACCTTTTACCACTTACTTGCCATTTATAAATGTCATATTGTGTAGAAATATTGTAGGGGCAACCTTTACATTTACCTAATTTATAATCAAATCAAACCTTTTATTATTTAATTGTTGATTTTTAACACCAATTGTGTTGGATCAGAGAAAAAATATATATATTTTTGTGTCATTGTACCCTATAGGTCAAAACTAGCAAATTACTGCCCTAGAGTAAAACAGTAATATATATAAAAAATAAAAAAAAACTTTTTTCATACTAAGTATAGTTCAAATCTATTATTAACATATTTACTGACATATCGCTCGAGACTTACTGATATAAAAATTATAATTCAACTTTATTTGGAGTACCACTTATGCACATTTCTTAATATTAACTTTAAAACGTGTTTTAATGTCACTATTAATAAGGATTGTATGATCTCTGTATAACATCAGTCTTTAAATGCAAGAATATTATGTACCTGATATATAATATATAATTATATAAAATATACATTTCATATAAAATATATATCAAATATTAAATATATAAAAATTATATAAAATATATAATGTACCTGAAATATACTTGTAATAGTTCCACTTTAGCACAATCAAATATACTTCAGTATATTTTTGGATTTCAGCACTACTTCCGCACAATTAAAATGCATTAAGTACAAAATTAGTTGTTCCAATTTAGCAGACTTTAACCAGTTTAGGACACCAAAAGTACTATACCAGGGTATTTTTATTACGTACATAAATATGTAAATGTATTTGTAGTGTACTTCCAGTATATGCATGAAATAAATTTATTTCAAATACATTTTTGTATATTTACTTTTATATTTATTTTTCACACATTTTGCTATTTTCACTTTGACTTTCAAACAAGCCTCTTAAGAAAATAGGAATGTATGTGTACTTAATGTGATTTGTGCTCATAAATCTCATAAACTAAGTCAATTTAATTGTACAAATTTGTTATACGTGTATTGCAAGTGAAATGTTCTCTTATCGATTCCTGCATACTTTCAAAGTAACTGTAATAAAAACCATTGACAATATAATTGAACACCCGCATTCTCCACCAAAAGAGCTTCACTTAACTAGACATCTCTTCTCCAATTCGTGGCATTTATAAATGTCAAAATATTGTGCACATCCCTCTTGCTTTCTCTCTGGCAGTGTTAAGCTCGCAGCAAGCCAGATGAAAGGTGGATTACACTTTTTTGAGGGAAAGCTGGGAAAATTACTCAGCGGAAAAGAAAACTGCTGGCATGCCATCAAAAACTCATCCAGAAGAATTACCACATGACTCTTTACCACTGACTGCCAAGAGAGGAAAAAAAGGCTTGACTGTAAAACCGTAGGAGTGTTTTGCCTGTCTAAAGGCACACACTACAACTGCGCAGTTACATCAAACACTTGAATAAGCATGCATTAGTATGCTTGTTTTAATCTTGGATGGCTCTGTGCTATTTCCAGCACCAATTGTGAAAATGTCAAGTGGTGAAATTGAACCGGGTTGCAGATATCTGTGGCTGTCACAAATCTGTCTAAATAGGTTCTGACTGTTTAAAGCGGTTCCAGTGAGAGCCGTTAACCATATTGCCTATTGACTGCTCAAATTACAACTGTCAGTTTAACTAAAATATTATTTGACTTATTTGGATGACTTTGAAAGTGCATGCCAGGGTTGACGTTGCTCTTAACATCAAAATAATATCTATTTCAGCTTTTATAACAGGATCGGTGCTAAAAGGAAGTGACAATTGTCGAGGTACCTGTAAATGCAATTCTCAAAGACTGTCGGCACAGTTTTGCCGTTAAGACTATTAGCTTGTTCTGAATGTGCTATCTGTTTATGAGAAGTAAAACATTTGTGAATATTTTTGAAACAGATGTCTGTGTTGATTGGATTTGCTGTAGAAACTAACGTATGACTGCAGAGAAATTCCAAAAGAGTGAATAGCATGACACAAATTGAAGTTTAGTGGCTAATTAGCTTTAAATGGGCCACTTAATTGGTCTCGAATGCAATGAGAAAAACATCCATATTTCACTTTGTCTTCATTAACGCACTGGAAAGTGCTCGTTTGATTTATAATAATGAAGGTAAATAGCAGATATTTATTTCTTGGCCTAAAACATTTTACTGAAGCATTTAACAAGATAAACTGAGGAAACAAACATGTAAATATTGAAATGAAATGTTGCCATGTTGAGCACACGGCTCACTGATGAGACTCTATATTCTCATTAAGCCATTAAAAGTAAAACCTTCACAGAATGCACAGCTTTTTATCCTGTCATATATCATTTACCATATGACGGCTCTGGAAATTGATGCAAGACCAACAAATGCAAATATATTGCAAAAAATTGGTCATGAATCAGAGATCCAGCAATGGTAGATGTTCAAGAGGAAAGAGTTTGAGTCAGGAAACAGCATTGAGCTGTGGAAGGATCACAGACCGGCCCTCTTGAAGATGGCACCTGGGGGATTCTGGCCATATGTTTAAGCTGTGTCTTGTCCTACAAAGTTAGTGCGCCCTTCATCATGCTTCGTCAAAGAGGAGCTTGGCTGTGACATAGAGAATATGGGCTAGCGGCGAGAGACGAGGTATCAGTTAGGTATCGCTCCTGGCTGCTTTTAAACGGGGCCAACCGCTGCACTGATTATGGCATAATTAAAGCAGTAAAGCCGGGAGATTATCCACCTGGTTATGGGCTCAAGTCTCTTCACTAATAGGGCAAATGAGAAGCTCCGGCTTGCAGGTTCGGGCCAGCCGCGCGGCCGATTAATGCAGTTTATTGGGATCTGTTAAAAGCATTAAGTGAAGACAAGAGCAGTAATTCGTCATGTTTAAAGGCAGGGAAATTAAATCATAGCAGAGATGAGCATAGATAAAGCAAAAATGCTCTTTTAGAGGTTACCCGTTTGCAAGCTGTGTACTTTCGGGCAACACACCCCTCCCCTCCGCGAGTCTCCTGGTGGACCACTTTCATTCTTCTTTAAGTGGGTAAATTGGAAATAATTGCCTCAACCGTAAACAGAATTTGATTAAAGGACAAAAGATACCTGTGAGAGCATATGAGAGGGAATTCAATTGGATTTGCGTAACTGCTAAGTGTGGCAGGAGCTGCAAACCCACTTTCTCATTTACCCTCACTGGCAGCTGCGCTCAGCACTGCTGGAATCCATGGGACAGTTTTTAGGCTGGATTTTAACTAAATTCATTTTTTTTTTAATTGTGTTATTTCTTTTATTTTTTTACAGCATTTACTACATTCTCTATATATGTTTATTATGCACATTTAACATTCTAAAATTTGTATGTTCTCTTTGAGCTGCACACTGTATGTGCTTTTTAACATGATAACAGAACCATAATTTCACACAAAACTAAATTTCTACTTCACCTCCCTTTAATCTACACTATGTTTCTCCTTGTTTCTAAGCATTCAAGTAACTCAATTAAGCACCAGCAACAATTCTAATCTTCAATCAAATATCATTACGGCCTCACTAAATGAGCAAAAACTTCTCCCAAGAATATCTTTTTCCCTTTCTTCTGAAGGAAGACAGCTACCAGGCAGCTAAAATTTTGGAAATTCACAAAACTAGGATGGAAACAATTTACAAGCTTTTCATTTGCATAAACATGCAGCCTTGTCAAACAAAAATGCTTGACTTTAACCACAAACATTCTGAAAACAATGCTACATTTTTGATGTGAAGACATTTTTTAACATAATAGTCAAATTCAAAAAGACTGCCCTGTCATAACTCAAATAAACAGGGAATTTGAAATGCATACAAATCCTGCAGACAAAAAAAATGTAATGAAAATGCCTCTGTGTCAGCATTTATGCAACTTTAGCAACTAGACATAACAATTAAAATTAGTTCTCTCACTCACACAATTATGGAGGCATGAGTTTTATATTGTAGGCAAAATGAGTAGGTTTTGAAAGTGTTTTGAAGAGTAGAAGGACAAGGCACATGCAGTGTATCATTGTGAAAGCTTGCATATTTTCACTTTAATTAATTTTCCAAGGACAAAAGACAGGAGTTTTGCTAGACTCCATAAATTATTATAAAAAAGACAAGAGAGTGGGATCATCCTCTTAAACAACAGTTTTTGCTCTTTCTGAATTTCATAGAGATCTTTTGCAAAGGTGCTTTGGAAAAAATGTACCATTTCATGGTAGGGGGAGCCATCTGCTGGTCATATTCAACAATAGATTTTCCAAAGTGTCTTTCATTTTCATTGAACAATATATGTTTGCTTATATTGTATTTTATATATAAGTGAATTATGTGCCATGCATATTAAATGCATAAGCATGTAAAGAAACAAATCTTGTAATTTGTCATTCAGTGGTTCAGCTTTGTAATTGTATACTGATAGTCTAACCCTAATGAAGATTCAAACTCCCTTTATGGATGCACCTAAACTTGAATGTTTGTATTTGTGTATGTATATGCACAGTAAATGTGAGTATGTTTCTCAGTTTTTGTTTCCCTCCACCTACATTTGTGAACTAAAACAAAGAGGAGGTAACTTAGTGGAAAGTGATGAATAGGTTTGCTGGCGCCATCACTCGTACAATGAAGGTGCCAGGGCAGGGTGCAGAAATGTTCAAAGTCATTGTTCCCCTGGAGACGGGTCAGCGTATTGGTCAAAGCCTGATGCGACTCTACTGTGCTTTATCCTCATGTGCACCCATTAATAGGTTTGCTGGCGCCATCGCTCGTACAATGAAGGTGCCAGGGCAGGGTGCAGAAATGTTCAAAGTCATTGTTCCCCTGGAGACGGGTCAGCGTATTGGTCAAAGCCTGATGCGACTCTACTGTGCTTTATCCTCATGTGCACCCGAACACCTCCACCCACAGCCAAGCGCTGAGGATTCTCACATTTATTTCCAGTAAAATCTCCCTCCCAACTGCAGCGTATGCACAAACATCTCCTTGATGTTTGCAATGAGTCCTCTGATGTTTACCTGCATAAATAATGTCTTTGGTGTGCCTTTGTAGAAGAGATCATGTGTGTAATGTTATTCTGAATCTGGTATATATCAGTAAAGCGATAACGTATCACGACATGGTCCCATGCACTGTACGTTTAACTTGGCTGGTCATTTAAAGACACTTGACTGGGTAAAAGTGTGTAAAGTAATGCAAACAGCCTGGTCTTAAACCATAACACACCGGCAATAGTGAAACTGTGCAGTTTTTATCTTAGACAGCCATTTATGATCCTTAAAATGTACTTTTATTGATGTAACCTAGCCAGGTTGAATAGATCTTTGAACTGAATAAACAATGTTAATTGAGATATTACCAAATTAAGCACATTTTAATACTACATGATAAATGTTCTTACAGTCAATAATATATGCTGTCAAAACCTGTTTTCAGCTATTTTAATCAGTGGATGTACAAATCATTTGTTTGGTATATAGGCTACATGCATCACTTATTATCACAAAATAATTTTTATAGAAAAGTATATATCAAAAATATATTTTTATATAGAAAATTATAACAGATAGATAATATAATAGATAATATTTAGATAAAATAATAATATATTAAATATATTAATAATATATCAAATAAAAATTTATTTACAATATATACATATAAGTTGTTATCATTGTTAAAACAATGTATTGAATAATTATGTACATTTTTAAGGATTCATATATCCATTTAAAAGACACAATATTGCAGAACTATAAAAAGAACCACATAGTAATGTTTAATAAATCTAATGCAGTTGAAACATCATTAGATATTGTAATATAGTCAAATTTACAAAGATTCATAAAAAAAAAATCCAATTTAAGTCAGTTGAGTGGTCTAGTTATCGATACTAATCTTCATGAATTTTGTCTCACTTGAAAAGCTGAATGTGAGGAACAGAGAGCGTGAGTGTGTGCGAAACTGTCAAAGACACGCCGAGCGTCCTGAGAATCCCCACGCAAGGCACACCTTATTAAACACTGCCTGATAGGGTCAATAGCCCGCTCTCCCAAAACCACCCTAGAACAATTTCAATTTTAATAGCTTTTACTATGTATTTCACAGGCAAGCCCCCATTGAAATAGAGCCATCAAAAAGTCCCGCCGACAGATTCAAGCCCGGGAGCTTGGCGTAATTATCCCAGCGGACGCGCGCCTGTGTAAGGTAGTTCAACCTCGTTCATCATCTCCAGCAGGCCCCGGACTCTGCCTGCTAATTTCATCCCCAGGATTAGCTTTGCTCACTTGTCTATCTTGTTATATTTCTTGAGGGTGAAATATCGCCTTCCACTTTTAATAAGGCTGAGCGGGGCCACGCACCGTTGCCTGCGCGCGGCATACACGCGGAAAAGGGGGCAGAAGGGGAGCAAAACTTTGCCGCGCGCTCTTCTGGGGAGTGACCGGAGAGAAAGAGTGAAGGTGAAAGCGTATGCCTGCGATACCTGCAGGGCAATGCAAGCTGTTTGCTCTCTGAATAGAAAAGAAAAAGAGGTGTGTGGGAGCTCTGGGCCGTGCGCGCTGATACACCTCCAGAGAATGCTCGCGCGCGCCGAAATTAGCAGACGTTCACGAGGCGGAGAACAAGCGTGACATCTTATTAAACTTGTGGATCAAATCCGCGTATCCTCAGATCATTTGCCATCCGTTTGTCACCTTCACCCTCCACCTCGCGCGCCCTGCGCTTAATTACAATGTATTGTGTTTAAAGGGGCAATTAAAGCCATCACACCAATGGCGTTTTGGACTTTAATTACCCATTGACAATAAGGCTAAATGCTGCTATGTAGGCTACTTGTAATAGCTTACAGTGCACCAAATGACGTTTATTGTTGCTCTTTGTTTTAGAACATAAGCTAACACTTACAAATAACTGCTAACTTGCATTAAGGAAGGCATTATTAGAAAATGTATAATGCATATCAGTAGTTAATGCACATGTAAATCTGTTAAACATTATACTAATGTTTATTTTTATAGAGCAGTGGTTTTCAACCTTTTTTGGCCGCACATTGTCCAACAAATTTGTTTTTAATATTTGTTTTATTTTTATATATGTTTTTAATATTTTTTTATAAATAGAAACTGGGAAACAAAACTAATAGAACTGTATTACTATTTTTTAAAGATTATTCTATTTTATTAATAACAATATGCATTGTATTAATAATAATATATTCATTTGAACAATTTTTAGTCATCCTGCAGCCCCTTTCTGGCCCACTATTATTTTGCATACTGTATTATTCCATTCTGTTGTGGCAGTGACCACTTAATACAATGAATTGTGTCTCTGCAGGCAAAAGTTAACTTAGATTAACCTTAAAATAGGTGGACCGTGTTATCAAATATGTGCCTGACAGTCCAGGCCAAAAGCTTGAGGAAAAAACCTAGACCTAATTACATTCGGATCACAGTGACATGAAGTATTTCAAAACACTGCTAGCTATTATTCTGTTTCTGCTCACCTTGAAATATTCAAGAGCTCACATATCACTCATTGAAAAATTGAAAAGAGAGACGGCAAAATATAATTAACCTTGTTACAGCCAGGTCAAACAACCGATTGTTATTCGTTTCATATGACAGCGCTTTGAGGCAATATTTTCCCAGGGAGACTCACGGAGACTCACGGCATATGACATAAATTGAGATAAAAATGAAAACAAGAAACCTGAATTAATACTACTGTACTGTATCAAATAAAAAGCTTCTTGGCACCTGTGAGATACCCTTAAGCAGTTTAGAGGTAAATCGCTATTGAACCAGATCCTTTTAGCTACTAGAGCTTATTGCTTCAGACTTTCATCACAGAGGCCGGCTAACATTTGATACTTCATCATCTACCCGTGGCCTCACAGGAGCCACTGAGAGCACCTGACACACACTGCTTACGGATACAACATCTCAGTGTTAAAATTAAGTGGATTTATAACAACAATATTAATATTTTGATATTTAGATATAATATTCTTTATACACAACATTACCCATTGTAGGACTGTAAATGTGCATTTTGTTGCTTTAACAAGGAATCCCAAAAGTCATGAAAATGCATTATTTATAATCACAATGTACCCGATCATTAGGTTTGTTGGATCAATTCATCAATGTTATTCATTTAAATTAATTACCATATTTGAAATAAATGAATGAGCAAGTACAAACTGGTAAGAGCATGATTAGACAGTGTTATTGAACGTTTCTCTCTGGTGGTCCAGACCTGATCTGGTCTTGGTGTTTCCTGCTTAATTAAGACTCAGCTGTCACATTGTTCATTACTTCTGCAACCCTCTTGTGAGTGAATTGCCTCCGTCCATTAATATTTACAGCCTAATATCTGCAACCCCGAGAAGCCACAGCACTCAAATTATATGTCAGATAATTAAAAGAATAATTATGAATGGTCAGCATGGTATGAGCCATATTTCATAGATGACTGTGTGTTTATTTTCCATTTTTCACAGTTTAAATGTATTTTGTATGCAGATAAGCACAGGACACTTTTTAATTAACCGTGAGGGCCATTATGAGCAACTTTGTTGTAAAATATTTTGTATTTATCATGCATATATACTCAAAAACAGGTAGAATTATGGGTTAATATATACAATATTTTATAGTATTATCATAATTTAATTATTTACTATCATAATTTATGAATAATGAGAAGCATTTTATGTTTCCTCTTTATAGTTTTACTCACTCAATTCATTTTTTATAAAAAAAGGAAATTAGTTTTGTGACGTTCTTGACGACACATAAGCACAGGTATATGAGGTCATCATCATCATTTATTCTTATATTATACAAATGCTATCCATCTTAAAGATGATTCCGTTAGTATTCAGTACACTCCATACTATCCTATACAATGTGCCGCACTTCCCCTCTCACATAAAGACGGTCATTAATTGAATCACATCATTTTCCTCCCTGCCTCCCACAAAAGGCCATTTGCAACTTCAGGTGTGGCGGGATAATAGGGGATGATATTTCTATCCAACAATGCCAGGGGCAGACTCTGATCATTTTCTCTTCTGAAGGTTAAACTTAGATAACCTGCCTTTGGCATTTAATCAGCTACTTGTTAAATACTCTTTTGGTAATAAAATAATTTACAATTTTATTGCTTCTCAAGTAAGGCTCTTTTTAAATGGATTTAACGACTTTGTAAAGGCTTTGCTGAACGCATCCCTAGTTAGGATAGTGTGTAAAAGCCTAATTCTAATGATATGCTTTACAGCTTGCAAAATCGCAATGATATTCATTCAAATGACTTTGGTAATCACTGTGCGCAAATTAGAAATACCTGTCCCGTCGGCAGACGTTTAAAGGGATAGCATCCCACCAGACAGCATTCATCACTATAAAAGTCTGTGTGGTTTCTAGAAAAGGAATAGAGATATATGAGTGTTTGCACTTTAAAAGACAATCCTTATCGAATTTAGAGATATCATTAATGCATTACTTTATAATAACTAGCATTCATCAGTCTGGGTTATTGGTAATTTTACATTTAAAATATTTCAAGTTGTATGAATTAAAATTAGCCTATATTACGAACAAATGTGAATTAACTGTATTTATTAATTTACATTAACCTAGATTAATAAGCAATTCAAATTGTTGTTCATTCTTAGTTCATGATACCTAATGCTTTAACTGGTCCTAATTTTAACACATCCTAGTATATATTTAACATTAGCATTAAGTTTTCAATCATATTTAATGCATTACTTTATGATAACTAGCATTTATTAGTCTTGGTTAATGTTATTTTACATTATACAAAAACATTTTTAACATTTCAAGTTGTATGATTTAAAATTAATGCATTATGAACAAACATGAATGAACAATATGTATTCATATTTAATAAGTTACATTAAGCTAGATTAACACATGCTGCAAAAATTTTTCATTTTAAGTTCCTGATACATAATGCATTAATTAATGCTAATTTTACACATTGTATATTTTTAACATTTCAAGTTATATAAATGAAAATTAATGCATTATGAACAAGCATGAATTAACGATATTTATTATTTTACATTAACTTAATAATAATGTAATAATTAAATAATAAATAAATGCTGTAAAATTGTTGTTCATTTTTAGTTCCTAAAAATTTTCATTTTAATTTTCAAATTTTAATTTTACATATACTAGTACATTTTTAATGCTTTATGCTAAATTAATGTATCATGAACAAACATAACAATATTTATTCATTTACATTAAAGACTTTATTTATTTAAACCTTATTATAAAGTGTTGCCAGTTTAGACAGTTGGCAACATTTAGTCATTTTGGGGGGAAAAGTGTTGTACAGTGTTGACAAAACATTAAAAGCTGGAAGTATTATTTGGAGGGGGAAAAAACAGCTTTCACCTTACAACATTTTCTTCTGAAGACTTGATTGTCTGCCCTTCAGAATCCAGATATGGTCATGCTTCCTGTCCACTGACACCCATATAAATGGCCTTATTATCTCCCATTGGGGTGGGGGAATCTGGTGTGGTCTGGTCCAATGAATCACCAGCAAGCTCTCCTTTTTTTGGCCAGGCTCCAGCTCTTGTTTTCTCATTAGGTTCCAGTGCCTGTTAATGACAAAGTAACAATAACTCACCTGGATTAAAAGCCTAAATCTGCAGTTGAGTGGCAGCGTGACCAGCTAATGAGGTGCATTTGGGTAAATTGTTGACAGTGCTCTTCACGGAGAAGGAGGGGCTATCTTTAATTTACCAAGCTATGACAACAGCGGAAAGAGCAAAGTCAAGCAGATGAAGATGAATACACCAGTTGGGTCCCCGGGAACTTCTGCAATAGTGCATGACAACCTAAAATGCTCTTGTCACCAATGAGCGTCACATTCGCCTGTGGGCACTTAGTGGGGGAATAAGAAGCCGTCAGGATGACAGATTGCCAAAGACGGGGACTTGTGGGGAAAAATGAGAAATGAACATTTGGTGGCGGCAGCACACGATGGCTGACAGTTACGTGATATGCTCATGTCAATTTAATAATTCTGTCACTGGGTGAGTGCAAAGGAGGGAACGTATGAGAGAAATCATTAACTTCATACAGGCCTCCATATTCTGTGAAGGGTTACGTTAGAGCAACTCTTTGGAGATTTCAAAAACAACACATTGTTTAGGACTGGGTTTGCATGTTTCACATGTCAGCGTTAAGGGAAGAAATGCAGCCCATGTGAGAATGCATGAAACTCTCAGGAATGAGATGTGCCTGAAGATTACTTGACTTCCTGATTAATTGATCAGAATCTAATAATCTGCAGACAAGCAGCATATCTCAATTTGTTTTGAATAATGCTGTCATTCTATATGGCAACCAACTTAAAATTACATTTTAGTACAATTATTTTCTTACAGGGTTGTTTCACATGCTGAGGTGCATTTCACTGCGTGTGTATATTAGCATGTGATTATTAAACCAGCAATTTCACAATCCAGATTAATCCAGATTATTCTTTCATGTATATCTTTCAATTAGACAGATTTTACTCTGTAGTCTCAGTTATTTAGTGGGAGCTTGAAAGTTCGGAAAAGATAAAAGAAAACAAAGACAAAAGAAAACATTGGCCAATCAAACACAAATTGTGTTGTAACTGAATAATTATTTATAATTACATGGTTTATAAAACATTAAAAAATAAATTGTGTAAAAAAAACTGTTTAATATTACGTCATGTTACCTCATGTGTTAACTAATTGTAATAAACAACTATATTGTAAAGTGGTAATGCTATAGTCTCCGTTATTCAAAGGGACCTATGTTTGGATTGGGAAAATATTAGGCTACTGTAGAAAAGAAAAGAAAAGAAAAGAGCTCTAAACACAAATTGTGTTGTGACTGTCTTTGTCCAGCAGATGGCCATAAAGAGTTGATGAATGCACTTATGTTTGTATACGTGCTTTGTATAACAATCCACTGTCACGTCAATATTTCGATAAATTACATATTCATACACTTGTGTCTGTTTATAAGGTTAATGAAAAACTCTGGGACCACTATATATGTAAAGTAAAAAATATATTGATATATTGTTATCTAAAAAAGACCAGAAAAGCGCAGCACAACTACATTTCACAGTATTGTCACTCATTTTGTTTTTATTTGGACCATGGTTTTACTTCAGTAACAGTACTGACGCAACGCATTTGTGAACTGCGTATTTATTACTTATGATAAAAAGTAGAAACTTACCTGACAGTTTCCATATACTCTCAAAACCTTTCCAAACCACGCTACTCAAGCTGTGAAGTTGGGCGATACCATCTCTACAGAGACATAAAGGGGTGAGATCATCACGGCAGAGGATGAAGGGGCGATTCCATCACAACAGGACGGAGGGGTGTCCTGTTCGCTGTAAGAAATCACCACACGGCCAGCGGCATTTTCACAGCAGGGCTGAGTGCTCGTGCTCAGCGGAGGCGAGGCAGCTGAATCGCGCATCTCGGAGATATGTACATGAACAGCCCGATCCCAGTCAATTTCCCCAGGAATATCTGAGTGCATTTCTAGTGAATTAAAGGTAAGATCGTGCTTGCATTTAGTGTCATTGCATGACCTGATCTATAGTATATTAAATATAAATATATAGGAAAGTCTGCTGTTTCCATCCTGATGTTCTCTGATCGCAGCACACCCCCTACGAAAACTATGACTGTATTTATTTTTAAAGACTTTTAAAGGCTATCCGATAAAAGCAAACTCTGTAACACAACTTTCATACTTACAACTAATGTAACTTTTTGATTGAGAAATGAAATAATTGAAAGTCAACATCTCGATCATTTAAATTAATACTTATGAAATGCAAAGAGAAAACAACTACATTGTTTTACCACTTTTGGTGATGGAGAAGTGCTATCTGACTGCCCTTCTCAGCCTCTTTGTGTCCATTGAGCCTCTGGCTGGACCATGCCTGAGCACATCAAAGCACTGCCCAAACATTGTTTGCCAGCCCTGACCTTTGGCCTGTTGCTATGCAGCGGGCTTCACGTAGAAGTGTGTGTGTGTGTGTGTGTGTGTGTGTGTGTGTGCCAGTAGAGAGAGGCAGTGGGCAGAGGCGAAGCAGAGACCTGCTGTGTCACCCACTCCCTGCTCAACAATAACGTTCAATAAGTTTCCTCTCTCCGTTTCCAGCTCTTCTACTGGTCATCTGCTTGGTTTTATTGTATGTGTGGAGCGTGGAATGACCCCAGCCCCCACTTACACATACACCTCCCAAGGCTAAAAGTATTTAAAGCCATCCACCCCCTTCTTCCATCTTCTTTAGAGAAGGAAAAAGTAGTGAAAGTTGCGCTTTCTTTGTTTCATATCTTCAGATGCCCATTTATAGAGAGAGTCTGTCCAAATGTCTGTAATGTGGTTTGCACCACTGTGATTTTTATGTGTATCTCTTCACCTAGTTGAACTGCAATTTTCTGAATAAGACTTTGTGATTGTTAAAAAGGGAAATTTTATACCTTTAAGAAAAAAATTAAATGGTAGGAATATTTTCTGCAAAATACCACAGTGAAAATAGTAGATAAAATGATATATTATTTATACACTACCATTCAAAAGTTTGGTGTCAGTAATATTTTTTTTAATTAGCATTTGAAAGAAGTCCTTTATGCTCACCAAGACTGCATTTATTTGATCAAAATAATATTGTGTACAGTAATAGTAATATTGTAGTAAAAACTACAAAATAACGGCTTTGTGTTTTAATATATTTTAAATTGTAATTTATTCCTGTGATGGCAAAGCTGAATTTTCCCTAGTCTTTAGTGTCACATGATCCTTCAGAAATCATTCCAATATGCTGATTTGGTGCTCAAGAAACATTATCATTATTATCAATATTAAAAACAGTTGTGCTGCTTAATATTTCTGTAAAACTGTGATACAGTGTTTTCAGGATTCTTTGATGTATAGAAAAGCATTTATTTTAAATAGAAATCTTTATCAAAAAGTCACTTTTTGATGTCCAGTGGTTGGCTTTTGTTAGGTCAGTAACCCTATTGGCATTTGGTGGGCCAATGTGACGTAAAATTGAGGGGACAAATGTGTCACAGTTGTGATATTTTCTAGCTAATTCTTCATTATTTGAAGTGTAGTGTGTGTAAAGAGTGTCAGAAAGATGTGTAGGTAAGTCAGACAGACAGACAGAGAGAGAGATGGGATTGTCTGTAAGAGAGAAGGCCATAAACGGAGACACAATAGTTGGGTGATGTTATCCCGGGGGGGAGTCCGGGAAAGATGAAAGACCTCATCACCTCCCTGTAAGGAAGCTCTGTCTGGGAGGATGGGGCTGTTGAACGTCCTTGCTGCTATCACGTCTTGCTCTTTTATCTCCTTGACTATCTGCAGAGCCTGTCTGCGTTAGCATTTGTTTATTTAACTGCCTATTCTCCCCCTCAGCACAAAATGCTAATGTTTTTTGGTCATGGCAGGGCTCCTGACTAGCTCAAAATGCCCAAACAAATCAAAAAAGGTTGGCGTTTTGCCATGAGACCCCAGAGATTCTGGTTAGCAATATTATGAGAGTGCGTGAATTTCACTTTCTTGTTATAAAAGTTTTATTAGTGGTAATGGTTGATGTTTATATGACATGTTGCTGGTCTTCTTCATTGTTTTAGGGTGTTACCGTGTTGTGAATTCCCAGTGTGTGGGACGAGTGTTGGGGCTGAGAGAAGGAACATATGGCAGAGAGCATTTAAAAGCGAGGGGATTATGTCCAAGGGGCTTTTTTCTGCCCTAGAGCTTTTTTCATTAGTGGCTTCAGTGTGCTGCCATTCACACGATTGGGTGTTCTATACCTACATATAAAATAAAAGCAGACGTTAAAGGAATAGTTCTTCCAAATTTGGAAATTCTGTCTTCACTCGTGCTGTTCCAAACCTGTAAGAATTTCTTTCTTTATTGGAACACAAAAACATATTGTGAAGACTTTGCTGGTTGTCCTTTTCCATGCAGTTGCAATGTATCGGGACCAAAGCCAACTAATCCAACTTATTATTTACTGATAATCTCTTCCTGTGAGCTGTTAACCATTGTGATTAAATCAAATCTGTGAACTGAGCTCATAGTGAATCACATTTACCATTGCTCTGCGAAAATCCAGTCGATTCTGTAGAAACTAGTGCTGTCAAACGATTAATCGCAATTAATCACATCCAAAATAAACGTTTTTGTTTACGTAATATATGTGTGTGTGCTGTGTATATTTATCATGTATAGCCTATTTAAATATATACTGTGTGTGTATTTATATATACATAATAAATATACACAGTACACACACATATATTATGTAAACAAATTTTTTTATTTTGGATGCGATTAATCGTTTGACAGCACACATCTGTGAGTTTCGCATATGGATGAAAAAGTTCCCCATTCAGATTTTGTTAGTAAGTTGGTCACACAAATTTTGCCTGGTTGACAAACAGCTGTTTAGTTTGAAAGTGACTTCTATTTGAGCGATGCTGCTTCATGCATCACTACACTATTGACAGTGGCTTTTTTTTACCTGCAAAATTTTGATGAAATTTCACTAATGTGACTACACCTTTAGTAGATTGTATAAATCATTAGCACCAACTGTCTCTATGATCTACTTTGGCTTAAAATGCTTCTGGGAAACGCATCCCAGATCAGTCTTTCAAACAAGTTTTGTGAACTGAATCAACTTAAAATAATAATGACGGCATATGTCTTGATTTACCGTAACTTCTTCCAGTTTGTTCCTCACACAACGTTCTGATGACAAGAGTAAATCTATAAAAGGCATTATTCATCCTGTGAGTGCAGCCTTTTCCAGTTTCTAACTTTGTTTATTGATAGAGGTAGGTCATTCTCGTTTGCTCTCTCGCTCTCTCGTTCTCTCGCTCTCTCGCTCTCTCTCTCTCTCTCTCTCTCTCTCTCTCTCAGTCTGGGTCAGGACGCCCTGACATTGGATCATGGTGACTTTATGAAGTTGCAAATTGGACACCCTACAAAAATCCTCTATTTTTTCTTCCTCTGGGGAAACTGGAAACTCTTGTAAATGATTTGAGCTCGGTCTTGTTCTGTGGTAATCATATTTACTGACCACGGAGAGAGAGGTTGATTGTCTGATGAGTCACTGACATCAAATCAGCTTATATGAGCTGACTTCAGGCTCCACAGTCAGAGTGGTATGTTTGTGTGCAGTCAAAATCGCGTCCTCAAATAAGCTCTACTACGCAAGTAATAGTAATAATAATAATTTATCTTGTTAATGTACAGTATGATTCCTGTTTTTCTTTCCATTGGTCACACAATGAAATATGATTAATTAACCTTTATGTTTTTTTTAATAAAAACCATTTTTTATTAACAATATTATAAGTATCAGACAAATATATTCCTTATTTTCTTTCAAAAATGACCATTTACTATACATTTAATTTGTGTAATTAAATTTTACAGAAATAATGTATCTTTGACATCTATAAACTTTATAAACACTTTTAATAGAGAATGCTTACATACAGTGCAAAACATTACTTATTTGTTTATATTAAGTAAATGAGAAGAACATTTGTGAATTAGCCATTTTAATTTGGCTAATTCACATGTCCTTTTTAATTTTTCATAACAAATTATCTTCATTCTATTAAAGGTCATGGGGAATTCATATACAGGACACCTTCAGAGCACACGGTTTGAGGAGGTGCTGCACAACTCCATAGAGGCGTCACTGCGCTCCAACACAGTGGTGCCCAGACCAGTGTTCTCTCAGCTGTACCTGGAAGCAGAGCAAAGGTCTTATTCTCATGATGGTGAGCTTTTACTGTGCCTTCTGTGGTATCACACCTTCTGTAATGAATGACTTTTTTTATTTTAAGTATCTTATATGTCCCCTAACCAGACATGTGGTGACAGCATCAAGTCATGCAAGCTCTTCCATGTTTAAATTTTTATTTATATTTATTTTATTATTTATTTTAATAGGCCTATATTATTATTATTATTATTATTATTTTATGTTTTTTTAAATAATTATTTACAGGTCGAGGGGATGACGATGACGATGAAGAGGATGGCTCAGATTCAAACAGCCCTCCGATCCCATATCAGATGAAGCCTCCACCAGACGGATCCTGTACTACAGATGGTGAGATCAGATGAGTCATATGTAACAACAGATAAATATTGACTATTTTAGCTGCAAGTCAGTACATTTATAGCCAGACTATGTGATTCATATACGGTCATAAAGTCACTGTGCCCTGATACAAACTTGTGCATTTCAGGGTTCTGTCAGGCGGGCAAAGACCTTCGGCTCTCATCCATGGCCACCGAGTCTTTGGAAGTCCCTCCTGGGTTTCTACTCGTCGGAGCGAAATCTCCCAGCGTGCCTGATCACATTCTGGTGTGTGCGGTGGACCTGCGCTTTCTCCCCGATGAATGTGGACGTAATGCACTTTTAGGTAAGACACACTGAACCTGATGCACCAGTATTTTAATTCCCTGCATTGCAAAAAAAAAAAAAGAGCCAGACTGAGAAAGAGAGGTATAAAATGGCAAAGCTCTGATTTGGGTCAGGGTACCCCAACCTCGAGAGACCACATTTCCATTAGTCAGAGGGTTCATTTGTGGGTCTATAATTTGGGTTTCTATGACCCTCATATAAGCAGCTTGATAGAAAGACAGTTAGAGAAAAAACACATAGACATGGCATTGCTAGATTGTTGCCAGGCAGTTGCTAGGGTATTCTGCATAGCTGCTAGGTGGTTAATAGGGTGTTCTAGGCAGTTACAAATGCATATCTAGAGGGGTGTTAGCTTGTTTTAGGTGGTTTTATAGAGTGTTCGAGGTGGTTGCTAAGGCATTGCTAGATGGTTGTTAAGGTGTTCTAGGTAGTTGCTAGACAGAGTTACTAGATAGACAGACAGTAGGTGGTTGGTGGGTTGTTCTGGGCGGTTACTAAATAGTTGTTACTAGTGTTGTTGACAATATCGATTTTTCATTACTTAATGATACTGGAACATCTAAAACAGTTTCAGTACTCTTTATTCGCAGTATCGATACACTGATATCTGCCGCAATCTCTCTGACAGCCAGTTCATGCACACTGCAAATGCACACTGAACACATAACAAAAATGGTATCGAATATCAATATTTTTCAAGGTATCGTATCAAAGTTCCAGAAATTCCAGTATCATGACAACATTAGTTGTTACAATGTTCTAAGTCAGGGGTGCCCAATCCTGCTCCTGGCGATTGACTGTCCTGCAAAGTTCAGCTCCAACCCTAATCAAACACACCTAAAGCAACTAATTATGAAAATTAAAGGCAGGTGTGTGTAATTAGAGTTGGAGCTGAACTTTGCAGGACAGTCTATGTTTTTGAAAAATCTCTTATGCTGGCCAAGACTACATTTAATTTAATCAAAATTACAGTAAAAACAGTAATATTGTGAAATATTGTTACAGCTTATTGCAGTGATGGCAAAGCTGAAATTTCAGCAGCCATTACTCTAGTCTTCAGCATCACATGATCCTTCAGAAATCATTTTAATATGCCGATTTTGTGATCAAGAAGCATTTCTTATTGTTATAATTTCTTATTGTATCAAAAAATTATCTTATCTCTTATGCTGAAAACAATTGTGCTACTTATATATTTTTGTAGAAGCTGTAATACATTTTATCAGGATTCTTTGATGAGTAGAAAGTACATAAATACTTAAAAATAAAAAAATTAATGACCACGAACTTTTGAATGGCACTGTATTGTAGATTATTTATATAATATAATATAATATAATATATAAATGAAAAATTATTTAAATGCCTTATAGTTTGATGTTAATGTATATAATGCAAAGGCATTAATTTTAAGGAGTCACTTATAAGTATCCAAATACTTTTTGAGGATGCTGTATGTAAAATATATCTAATTAAAATTAAAAGATTAAAAGAGATTGTCCTATACATTCACAATACAAATTCTAGTATTTTTCTAACAGCTGCTTTATAACTGGACTATACCATTGCATTCCCAACGAAGTGACCAAATTCTGAGAACAAGGACATTTGAAATGGTTAGCAGGTACGATCATACAAACAAAATCAGTTGCTCTATATTTTAAAAAGTAGAATAATATTGTCATACTACTGTCTTCAGATTTTTAAATTGTGTTAATAGTTCAGTAAATGTGATCATTTCATAATGTGGGTTATGCAGTAGTTCCTGTCACGGTGTATGCTCTAGTGCAGGGGTGCCCAACCCTGCTCCTGGTGATCGACTGTCCTGCAAAGTTCAGCTCCAACCCTAATCAAACACACCTAAAGCAACTAATTATGGTCTTCAGGACCACTTGAAAATTAAAGGCAGGTGTGTTTAATTAGAGTTGGAGCTGAACTTTGCAGGACAGTCGATCGCCAGGAGCAGGATTGGGCACCCCTGTTCTAAGTGGTTGTTAGAGTGTTGTTGTTGGTTTGCTAGACAGACAGAGTAATCGAAAGAGGAACAGACAGACTGATATATGTTTGTTGCTATGCAGTTTCTAGATCGTTCAAAGTGGTTTCTAGGCAGTGTATAGAGACAGAGCAACATGCTGCATAATCTGAAAACCACGCCCACCAGGGGGTAAAACAATCCAACGCTCTCCATTGACTTTGTATAGCGGGAAGCTGCCTCCTTGTCATTTTTGACTTATAATAAAAAACAGAACAATGTCAATAAGCTCCTACAGTGGGGAAAATATTTATTTGATCCCCTGCTGATTTTGTAAGTTTGCCCACTTTCAAAGAACTGAAGGGTCTGTAATTTTTATGGTAGGTTGATTTTAATGTATAGAGACAGAATACCACCCAAAAAATCCAGAAAAAACATATTATAAAAAAGTTAGAAATTGATTTGCATTTCAGTGAGTGAAATAAGTATTTGATCCCCTAATGCACACTGAACACATAACAAAAATGGTATCGAATATCAATATTTTTCAAGGTATCGTATCAAAGTTCCAGAAATTCCAGTATCATGACAACATTAGTTGTTACAATGTTCTAAGTCAGGGGTGCCCAATCCTGCTCCTGGCGATTGACTGTCCTGCAAAGTTCAGCTCCAACCCTAATCAAACACATCTAAAGCAACTAATTATGGTCTTCAGGACCACTTGAAAATTAAAGGCAGGTTTGTGTAATTAGAGTTGGAGCTGAACTTTGCAGGACAGTCGATCGCCAGGAGCAGGATTGGGCACCCCTGTTCTAAGTGGTTGTTAGAGTGTTGTTGTTGGTTTGCTAGACAGACAGAGTAATCGAAAGAGGAACAGACAGACTGATATATGTTTGTTGCTATGCAGTTTCTAGATCGTTCAAAGTGGTTTCTAGGCAGTGTATAGAGACAGAGCAACATGCTGCATAATCTGAAAACCACGCCCACCAGGGGGTAAAACAATCCAACGCTCTCCATTGACTTTGTATAGCGGGAAGCTGCCTCCTTGTCATTTTTGACTTATAATAAAAAACAGAACAATGTCAATAAGCTCCTACAGTGGGGAAAATATTTATTTGATCCCCTGCTGATTTTGTAAGTTTGCCCACTTTCAAAGAACTGAAGGGTCTGTAATTTTTATGGTAGGTTGATTTTAATGTATAGAGACAGAATACCAACCAAAAAATCCAGAAAAAACATATTATAAAAAAGTTAGAAATTGATTTGCATTTCAGTGAGTGAAATAAGTATTTGATCCCTAAGCAAAACATGACTTAGTACTTGGTGCAGAAAACCTTGTTGGCAAGCACAGAAGTAAGACGTTTTTTGTAGTTGGTCACCAGGTTTGCACACATCTCAGGAGGGATTTTGATCCACCCCTCTTTACAGATCCTCTCTAAATCCTTAAGGTTTCTTGGCTGTCGTTTGGCAACTCGTTTCAGCATCCTCCACAGATTTTCTATAGGATTGAGGTCTGGAGACTGGCTAGGCCACTCCATGACCTTAATGTGCTTCTTCTTGAGCCACTCCTTTGTTGCCTTGGCGGTATGTTTCGGGTCATTGTCATGCTGGAAGACCCATCCATGACCCATCTTCTGTGTTCTGGCTGAGGGAAGGAGGTACTCGTCCAAGATTTTACAGTACATGGTCCTGTCCATTTGCCCCTCAATGCGGTGAAGTCATCCTGTACCCTTCGGGGCTGATCCCTCACCTTTCTCATGATCATCCTTTCCCCATGAGGCAAGATCTTGCACAGAGCTCCAGACCGAGGCCGATCGATGGTTGTTTTGTATTTCTTCAATTTCTGAATAATCGCACCAACAGTTGTCTCCTTCTCACCAAACTTCTTTCTGATGGTCTTGTAGCCCATTCCAGCCTTGTGCAGATCTACAATCTTGTCTCTGACATCCTTTGACAGCTCTTTGGTCTTGCCCATGGTGGTGGGAGAGGTTGGAATGGAAGATACAGATTGTGTGGACAGGTGTCTTTTATACACCTAGCGAGCTGACATTAGGAGTAACTTCTTAATGTGACAGGACTAATCTGTGTTCCACATGGGCAAATAACCAATCTGTGGGAGCCAGAATTCTTGCTGGTTCGTAGGGGATCAAATACTTATTTCACTCACTGAAATGCAAATCAATTTCTTACCTTTATTTAATGTGTTATTTTTTGGTTGATATTCTGTTTCTATCCGTTAAAATAAACCTACCATAAAAATTACAGACCCTTCATTTCTTTTTAAGTGGGCAAACTTACAAAATCAGCAGGGGATCAAATAAATATTTTCCCCACTGTATGTGACAAGGTGTACAGTAAACAAGCTAAAAAACCCAGAACTAAGTTTTTATAAGCTGTCGACCCAAAAGACGAGCGTTTAAGAACACAAATAGTTGTAGATGTTGGGGTATTTTCACGTTCACAAGCCATGTAAAAATATTTTCTCCACAAATGTGGAAAACAGCGATAACGGCATTTACCTGTTGTCTGTTGCGTTGTGTTCTTTTCTCAGCCTCGATGATAACAGTACAAGTTGTCATAGGAGATTTAGTCAGATTTTCATGCTCTTTCAATCGCGTAAATTGTGCGTTTACATTCCATCTCTGTTATTACGAATACGAAACCCACGACACACAACAAAAACCGATCCGATCACTATGTCCTCCATTCACCGGTTGTTGACGTTTGTTAATGCCATGCATAAAGACGTCGCTGTCGGGCGCTTCAGAGTTCCTGCTGCCGAATGCAACCAGGAAAATGGCGCGAGGGAGAAATTGGTTCTCTAGGAATGAACATGCTGGCTAGTTCCTAGAACTACGCGGTGCGAAAACCTCTTTTGGCAGCAATGCCATAGAAATATACAGAGCTACTGCAGAAACAGAAGTTCAAAGACAACATTCTAAAGATAGCTCCGGGCTTGATTCTCTGGTGCATAAGGTGTATTGCAACAGCCTCTGGCAACAAAAAAGAGCAAGAGATCTAGAGAGAGAGGTAGAAATGGGAAAGCCCTAAGCACAGAGCCAGTTCCTGGGTCAGGGTACCCTAACCTCGTGGGACCACATTTTCATTTGTCAGAGAGACATTTTAAGCTCTTTAATTTGGGTTTCTATGGACCACAACTCCGCTCAGCACCCTCGCCCCCTGGTGATGGCTTGTGGCTATGGAAACAGAGCGCTCAGCTGGTTACTGTCTGTACTATGTTTCTATTTTAGATAACTGTTCTTGGTCTTCAAGGAATGTAGACAACATCTGGGCACTCAAAGACATACATAAAAGAAAGCAGATATTCACAGTCTTGTCTGTTGTAGGTTTCTCAGGGAACTGCATGGGCTGCGGAGAGAAGGGCTTCCGCTACTTCACTGAGTTTGCCAATCACATCAACCTGAAGCTCACCACACAGCCTAAGAAGCAGAAGCACTTAAAGTACCACCTGCTCAGAAATGCACAGGGCATTCTGGTCAAGGGACCACCAATCTGCTGGAAAGGAATAGGTAAGATCGCACAGGAATTTTTAGTCAATAAAGATACCATTCTACATTTCATGCGAATGGACATCCTACTTTACAAGCGTATAGCATCAGTAATGCTTCGGTGGTGGAATATTGACAACTAGCGACTAACAGGAAGGTTAACTTGACCCTGTTCAGCATCCTGGGTCAGCCTGACCCATTCAGCAGTTCTTGCCTTCTTAGACTGACAGTCCAGATGGCCAGCACACTTACTTTAGCTCACTGCTACCATGGAGACGTGTCAACATTAGGTGGAAGAGCTTTGGCAGTGTATGCTCATATTTAGAGAGCATTACATGCTCCACAAAAGAAAATGCTTCCAAATGATGAACAATCAAAATAACAGCCAAGTCAGAATCCACTTAAAGTGAGCATTTAAAGTGAAAGGCGACATAACTGCAGCATATGTTTTTAATTAACTAATATTGTTCAACTTATCTTGATAGTTATTATATCATCTGGTGTAATGTGGCTCCCAAGTGTGATATTCTTTAATGTCAGTCTATTTTTTTCAGCTTATTTAATTTGCCAGGCAAAAATAGCAGACTATTAAGTGTTCAGTGTTTATGCTAAGGATTGTTTTACTGTGGTTTATGGATTTTTTTCCTCATGTTATGTGCAGACAGCCGAATGAGACATGCAGTCTGCAATGCAGCTGCTGTACCTGAGGAACAATCAGGACATGGACCCACTGACCTGCTTCCCAATTCAGGACACGCGGCCTTAAACACAATTAACCACGCAGGTAGGAAACACACAGTGTGTTAAGAATGGGTGGCAAAGACATTAACCGTCTATCTTGTTATTAAATTCAGAATGTCCGATGATTATTCACTTTTTTTCAAGTATAGAATCTCTTTTGTATTTAAACTGATATGAGTTTCCTGTCCACATCACACAGATCTAAACACCCATCTCCATATATCTGAGGGTTCCCCTCCCTTAACCAATGGCAGTCATGTTCCTGGACCCCAGCAGCCTCCAGCACAGCCTGGAATAGTGGCCAATGGTCCTGGAAGGCCCACAGTAATAGGTAATCCTGCCCTCCAGCAGTCACTAGGAGCTTTCGCACCGCGTAGTTCTAGGAACTAGCCAGCAGGGTCGTTCCCAGAGAACCAATTTCTTCCTTGGGCCATTTTCCAGGAACCCTGAAGCTGCCTGCCACAACGTTTTTATTCGTGGCATTTACAAACATCAACAACTGGTGAATGGAGGACGCCATGTTCAGAGCTGTTTTTGCTGTGTGTCATGGGTTTCGTAATAACGGAGATTAAATGTAAACGCACAATTTATGCAATTGAAGGAGCATGAAAATCTGACTAAATCTCCGTTTACGAACAGGTAAACATGGTTTTCCATGTTCGTGGAGTAAATATTTTTACATGACTTTTTAAAAATGATGGATAGCCGGTGTTTCGTGCACGTTTGGACAATCAGCGTACACTTATGTCACTGGGTACTAGTTCCAATAGAACTAGTTTTAGACCCTACTCTGAATTAGGAGCTAAATTAGTTCCCCCAACTGGAATTCCTAGAACTAAAACCATTTCTAGTTCCTGCGGTGCGAACACGCCAAAAAGCGGGAACTTCAGCCAAGAGTTCTAGGAACTATGAAAAGGTTCTTCCGGTGCGAAAGTGCCTACTATTCACTCAGTGTTTATATTTCAAGCTTGGATCAGAGATAAAGGAAACCTCAATTTTACAGGGGCTGTCCCTAAACGAATCCCCCCTCTAGACTTCACACCTCCAGTGAAAGAGAGCATCCCTTTTGAAATGTTTAAATGCTTTAAAAAGAGGCAGCTGTATTGTCTAGGCCCTTTCCTCCTCCTCTTTTGTTGTTGGTGTCTGTCATTATTCAGCATTTGGGGCTATAAAAGATCCCTCTCTTTTCTTTCAGCACTCTCTGACTATCACCTCCATAAAGTGCTGCTGTAAAGTCTCTTCCCTTCTCTCTCCTGCTCTCTGTCTGCATTGTAAAATGTGAGACTTCCTTCCTGATGCTTTGGTTTTCATTAGGACTTAACACATCTCCCCTTCTTTTCTGTTTCTCTTTGCATATCAAGGGACACATGCGCTGCATATCAAGGGACACATGCGCTCACGTTTACAGTCTGGTTAATGTATAACATAATAATCACTTCCTATGACACCAAAACCTGCTTTTAAAGTGAATTTACATTCTATTGTTTTTGGATTTACAATTACATAAGAAAAAAGAAAAGTTTGGCAGGGTAAACGTTGAGCTTGGTAAAGAGTCTAAGTTTTACAATGTTATATAACAGAATGGATGGATGGATATTCTCTGCAACTTTTCTGTTAATCCTATTGACCAGTTGTGCTACTTTTCAAGGCTCCATGGCAAATTCTGGGCCTCCCAAAAAGAGGCACAAGGGATGGTCCCCAGAATCCTCTGCTCCTACAGAAGTCACCCCCAGACCTGCTCCCACCAGCACAATCAATGGCACTAAGTCAGGTAGACACTCATATCTCCATTGACGTACAAACCACTGTGCTCATTGTGTTGTGAACGAATCTGTCCTTCTTAATAAGGGTGCACGTAGGATTTAGGGACTTTGGAGGCTTAACCCAGAGTCATGGTGGGGGTTGGGGGGGGATATTTCCTAAAGTTCACTGTAAGAATATTAAAAGATCAGTGAACAGCAATATTTGGGTTTCATTCAGACACAGTATTTTGGCTTCTACATTTTCAGCATATTATTCACCAGGGATACTGTTAGATATTATATAGTTTTTGTTATAATGATGTAGGAAGCCTATTAGATTTTTTTTCTTTCATTAAATTAGCAATTAGTGCTGATATAGATATGATATAATACATTATGCAGCATTAGGAGGCCTTATGGCTAGAAGGCTTAAGGCTAGAGAAAAAAAAACATTTGAGGTTATAACCCGAAACCCCAGGCCAGGGCTATGTACACCCCTGTATCTGAGTGCCAAAAATATGATGTGATCTGACCGCAGCACACGTTCAGCCAAAGAGGCCTTTATAATTACAAATATGTTTGCTTTTCATCAAACCTGAACAGAGTGTTCGTCTGATTTTCTCTGTAGAACACTGAGCAAACACTCAAAAAAGCAACATTATTTAGAAATAATGGGTGACTCATCAGGACTTATAATAGCAAGATGGTTTCAAAGTATTATCTAAGACAGTGGTTCCCAACCTTTTGCCCAACATACTTATTTGCTAATGTCAAATTGATATGAAATACAACCCAATGCCAATTTATTGTTTTGTTGTTTTAATATAAATATTTTATATTTTATTCATTATTATTCATAATAAATGTAGTTTAATTTGTAGGAAATTGGTCATATTAGTTTCTCTTTTATTTATTTTTTTTTTCTGGCACAGTTTTGCCATGTCTGCATATTATATTGCATTTTAAGGAGCTTGTTTTGAGAATTCTATCTCCTACCCAGAGCAGATCGGGTTGCTTTATCTTTCTGATATGCTTTATCTGGCAATCCTTCACCTGGAGCTTTCACGCTTGTGTGAGGGAATAGTTCAGAAAAGAGTGGAAGGAAAGCAGCACATGTTTGCAGAGTGAACAGCCGCTACAGTTATTGCCAAATGGTAGGAGTTATTTTTAAAAAGTAGTTTGAATTTCACACATCTTGTAACCATGTTATTTTGAGCTTTTGACCATGTATTGAATCATTTACATTTTTTATTATATAATAAATAACAAGAAAATAGATAAAATAGAAAAAGAATAGAGCAAGCTAGTGTTAGAGGCCTTTTTTGCTTTTGTAAATTGTATAATAAAATGAAAACAAATAGAATACAAAAAGATTAGAAAAGCTAGTGTTAGGTAAGAAAACAAACAGTTAGTAAATTAATAGAGTGCAAGTCTAAAAGGGACAAGTTTTTTTTTTTTTTAAAGAATAGAATTAGAATAGAGAGTGCTAGCATTAGAGGGTCAAATAAAGATGGAAGAGATGTGTTTTTAGCCAAATCTTGAAGATGGTTAAGGACTCCGCTGCTCGGATTGAGTTGGGCAGGTCATTCCACCAGGAGGGAACAGTTAATTTAAAAGTCTGTGAAAGTGATTTTGTGCCTCTTTGGGATGGCACAATAAAGCGACGTTCACTTTCAGAACACAAGCTTCTAGAGGGCACATAAGTCTGAAGTAATGAATTTAGGTAAAGGGGTGCAGAGCCAGTGGTGGTTTTGTAGGCAAACATTAATGCTTTGATTTTTATGCGAGAGTTTTAGCAATGTTGTCTGAGAAAGTCATAACTCCAAGGTTTCTGGCTGTTTTTGAAGGAGTTATGATTGATGTGCCTAGCTGGATGGTGAAATTGTGATAAAACGATGGGTTTGATGGAACCACAAGCAGTTCTGTCTTGGCAAGGTTGAGTTGAAGGTGATGGTCCTAATCAAAGGAAATGATCACTGGTCAGCCATTTGGAGCATCCCTAGAAATTAAAGGTTTTTTGCATTAAAGGTTTTTTTAGCCTCAAAACATGTAAGTGTGCCTCTTGCAAACTTTGACGCACTCCAGGTTAGGAATCACTGAACTAAGAGATGTAGTATTGTGATTGCTTTTGGGGACGGCGGTTATTAAGAATGTGTGTGTGTGTGTGTGTGTGTGTTTGCTTTTAGGCTACTTTCTAATATATCAGCTATAATATTGTAAGTGTGGATGTGTTTGTCCTCAGCGGATAGTGGGGCATCTGGGTGTTTGTCTATGGGGTCCTCGCCGCCCCTTGCTCCTGGGGAGTCTGTCACAGTGCCTGATCACCTGCTCCAGACTTGTGGATTACGACCGGTCATTTTTAAAGGTAAAAACTCAACATTGTTTTGTTTTGGTTTCTGTTTTTCACCAACTACAAAGATATGTATTTTTCAGACTCTATTTACAATAATGCCAGTTTCTGTAATGAATATTTACAAAATTACATTGCAAAATAAAAATTAATTACACGTTGTGTGCTTTAAATATTGAAAATGTTTATAGATTTTTAGAAATAACAAAAAAATATATAGGATCAACCTAGACACGTAAACAATTTTTTGTTTTCTGTGGGTTGTATCTGTTTTGTCTACCGTGAAACATGAAATGTATCCGATAGTGGTTCCCACCACTTTATCTTGGGCCTGCTGTTCTGCTAGACCAGGGTTAGGCAAGTTCAGTCCTAGAGAGCCGCAGTCCTGCAGAGTTCAGCTCCAACCCTGAAAAAAAAACTCACCTGCCTATAGCCTTAGTAATCCTGAAGACATTGATTAGCTTGTTCAGGTGTGTTTGATTAGGGTTGGAGCTGAACTCTGCAGGACTGCGGCTCTCTAGGACCGAACTTGCCTACCCCTGAGCTAGACCGTGTTTGTGTTTTTGTCTGTAGGACACGGGACACTGCCACATTTGTGTGGGAACCTCGTGGATGTGCTGGTGAGTGGCCTGCTGCAGAAATGCTATTGCAATTCCCAGAACCTCCCACGAGTCTACGAGCAGTACGGCACCTCTCCTATGCAGCCCATCTCCACAGAGATGCTCATCCTGCTGACTGTCTACTATCTAGTGCAGCTTGGTGAGAACAATAGTATTTCATGCACCTTCCACACAGTCTGTTTAAGCCCAACAGTAAACATTTTGATGCCAGAGACCTCGATTATGATGAGTCCCTTCTTAAAATATAAAGGCAGCTATATTTCAATGTAAAAAGATCAGTTTGTACTGTTTGAGCAAAATATAAAGCACAATATTATAAAGATGCCCTTTTGTCACAGTGCACTTAAACAAAAGCACTTGATTAAAATATTATATAATATTAACTTTTTAAACTTTGCTTTATGCACATTAATTCCTTGCATCAGTGTTGTTAAATATTAGATGAAAAATTGTCCTGTTTTATTTGAGTTAGTTGCCAAGGCAGCAAGGTTTTTTGATGTACTAAAATGACAAACTGAAACTGAAATAAATATAAATTAAAGCTAAACAGAAATAGAAAAAATGCTCAAAATTATTAAAACTAAAATACAACAAACTAAATAAAAAAAACGGAAAATATACAAATAAAAGCTAATTCAATATGAAACAAATTCTATAATATTATATAAATAATAATAAAATATCACTGGCTTACAGTTAAAAACTACAGCAATCAGAATAATAAAGTAATTGTGATTAATGTAATGATTTATTTAGAAAGAAAAGCAAAGCAGTAAAAATATTTAAATTCAGTGTTAAACATTATCACATTAAACATATTTAAAATCTGAAGTTTAACACTTTAACCATAACACTGTTAAAAAAAACGGCATGATTAATTTAAAAAATAAAATACAAATAAATACATTTATGGCCCTCTTAGCACCCCCTTGAGGCCCCCCGAGAGTCCACAGACCAAGACTATATTTAAAGGGGTCCTGTTATACTTTTTCAACTTTAGTTAGTCTGTAATGTTGCTGTTTGAGCATAAAAAATATCTGCAAAGTTACAAAGCTCAAAGTCCAATTCAAAGAGATATTTTATTTAACAGAAATCACTTTTCAAAAACTACAATGAACGACTTGTTTTGGACTACAACGCATATTTTCCGGGATTTGTGATATCACAAATATCAACGAATGGGACGAGACCTAGTTGAGCTGCACTAGAGAAGGCAACGAGTGTTATCACTATGTCGGAGACACGCTAGCTTTCCCAAGGCAGACAAACTTAGAGTGATTACAATCATCCAGGATTAAATCGCGCTCAAATTGATTTGATTTTG
>NW_015656153.1:882011-910632 GCF_001515625.1 Sinocyclocheilus rhinocerous | reverse complement strand
AGATTTCTTGGATGTAGCCATTTGATAATAAAGGCTTTTTAATTCACAAGAGTGCCATGGTCATTCTGAAGTATTCTTTGATGGACTGTAATAAACCCTAGACCAGAGAGAACCTTGACCTTACAGCACCAGAACCCCGAGATGCACTCTCTACTGTTGGACTTTGTTTGAATAATATTTTATTTATTTATACTTATTTTACATTATATACTGTAAAATGACTCCTAACAATTATATGTGTCTGTACAGTATGTGTAAGTGCATTTACCTATCATGTTGCAACAGCACCTGACCAGGCTCCTCTGATGGAAGACTTGGAGCAGATCTTCATGCGTTCCTGGCGCGAGTCACACCTGACGGAGATCCGGCAGTATCAGCAGACGCATACACAGTTTCCACCTCCTCTCCCCTGCCTCGCACAGCCCCTCACTCCCTCTCAGCTCCCCTGGCTGGCCAAACTGGCCACCAGCTCATGCGGGGAGGGAGTTCTGGTGCTGGACACGGCGCCCTCTCTAGCTGAAGCGCTGGAGGACACCTTCCACAGACTAGTAGATGGCAGATTGAGCCAGACCAATTATGTGGTGATCATCTGCATGAACAGGAGCCAGGAAATAGAGTCATGTGTGGTGGTGACAGGTATGAGGGTTATAAATGTACTACTAATAGTAAAGTTTTTTTATGCTTTTAGACTATAGATGCACAATATATCTGTATCATATTGGTTGTATCATATTATAGGTATTCATATTAGATATTTATTTGTGCATGTTCTTTTCACCTAGTTTTACATTTAGACTACCTTTGCCATAATCTAACACTCGCTTAAAGTTTAGCTTTCAGAAACACTAATAATTTAATAACACTGTTAAATGTAAGATTAAAAACTACAGCTGTCAACATAATAAAATTGTGATTAATCTCACCATTTTTTTTTATAATAACAAAGCAGTAATAATATTTAAATTTGGTAAATGTGCTAAAAAATTATAGCATTAAAGCATTATAGCATTAATTATAGCATAGATATTTCATATCTAAATTATATCACTTTAACTTTGACAATGCTAAAAAACTTTTTTATTATGATTTATTTACACAAAATATTATACATTTATGGTTTTCAGTCTGTATGGTTTATCTGTATTCCCCATAATTTTAATAACCATATGCAATAATCATGTAGATCTGAAATTTTATTTTCATTTTACAATATCCACGTTATCACACAGGGAAGCACCAGACTCGTGCTTTAGCTGAGAGTCTTCTCTCTCCCAATGATTGTGTGAGAGAGATCGTCCATGAACTGTCTTCTGGGATGGCAGCAGAGTTGGGATCCTATTTCAGTTCTCTGGGTCCAGGTAAGGCTTCTGGTTTAATACATGGATCTCACTGCTGCGGTTTCCCCATACAGAGTTTAAGTGCATTTCTATACCACTTATCAGATGGAGATGTGGAGGCCTTGCTGGAGAAAGCCAGTCCTGAGAACAATGTCCAGTATTCTAGCATAGAACCATCAGGAGACAGTCCTAAAGCCAAGTGTGCGGGTGAGACTGACTTGTGCTTGAAAGTATCCAAGTATGAAGTTAATGAGATATATACATTGAGCATAGGGTGTGTAAACACTTCGTATTTATCAATAGAATATTATGTAGAGTGGCACGAGATTCGGCCCATACAGCTTGCCATGGCTCGGAAGCTGCTCTCGCATGTTTGCGCCATCGCTGATTCCAGCACACAGAACCTGGACCTCGGTTCCTTCGACAAGGTTGAGTTCTTAATCTGCGTTCCACCTTCAGAGGTCACTTTTCATCAAGTCGTCCTTCACCTGTGGAACTCAGGTAGAGTACTGCTACTCAATACCCATGAGACTCTACTGCACCCTTAAGCCCCATTCACACCAAGAACGATAACTATAAAGACAACGATATTAGCGTCCACGCCAGTGAACGATATTGTCTGTTTATTCTATGCACACACTCGTCTGCCGCTTTAAATTCTCAAGCTCGTGACAGCAGGATTGATTATGATTGGCCGTCAAAATTTTATCATTCATCAGCTGGAAAAAATCGTTCTGAAAATGATTACAACGATATCGTTTCTCTGCGCCTTTATCGTTATAGTTGTGGTGTGGACTCTGCTATTCTTTAATACTGAGAACGATTTTTAGAACTATATTTTTATCGTTATCTTTATAGTTATCGTTCTTGGTGTGAACGGGGCTTTACAAAAAAAGTATACTTGAAGTTAATTTCATCAAGTAAACTTAAGTAAAGTTTAAATAAGTAAACTAAAATCAGTGTCCTGTTAGAATACTTGTAAGTGTACTATTTCTTGGAAGTAAATTGTACCACGTAGTTTATAAAAGTATACTTTTAAGTGTATTTTAAGTGTAACTATGTTTTTATACTGTAACTGTTGCAGTTTATTAGTTATTCACTTCTAGCCCACTTTTTAGTTTACAAAAGTAAACTGAAGTATACTCTCAGTAAACGACTATGTCGTTTTTATACTGCAGTTATACTGTGTTTTGTTTAAGTGAACCTAACATCATATTTAAAATTTACTATTTTTTTGTACTTTACATATAAGGCAAGTATACGTAATTGTATTTTTTTGTACTTAATTGTCCCAAAAGTATCTTTACAAGTTAGGCCAGATATACTTAAACTTTTCTGTATACATGAAATACATACAGTATATACTATATATGACAGAATAAGGCAAGTATGCTTAAATATAATTTAAGTATATTTCTGATAAATATTAAAATCTACTCTATCATTAATCTACTTTTTGTTTAAAAGAAGTATACTAACAGTACACTTGAAAAACTTCTACACAAAAACGCAATTTTCTTTCCCTTTTTGACATTTCCCTTTTTAAAAGAAAGTTGAAGGTCTCGTCCTTGTTTTAATTAGCAAATAAGCTGTGTTTTACATCGCAGGCTTTGAGAAATCCCATCGAGCAATTATATTACATATTGCAGATAGATCTCACGTCCTGCCCTTGTATTTCCAGGGGTGTTACGGGAGTTAGGACTGGACCAAGCCTGCTTGTCGGTGAAGGAGGCTGAGCAGTACGTGGTAAAGCTGAACCAGAGCGCAGTGGGAAAAATCAACAGCCTCATTCAGAAATCCAAGATGAACCCCTACACGCTCTTCATACTCGTGCACGATCACGCACACTGGGACATCAGCAGGTATGTCTCCTGTGATTCTCTTTTTAAGCCTCCTCTTTGCTTGGCTGTTGGTGGAACTATCTCTGTATCTTTATTCTTATGACAGTGGGCAGTGCAGTGGAGGAGACTCCAGTCTGGGACTAGTGGACAGTCTGTTGAACTGCAGGCAGATTCGAGATGCTCCCAACATCCTGATGCTCCACGTGACTTCGTTCCCCTTCACCTTGCAGACTCAGTACACACGAATCAGCCCTTACAATGAAATCCACTGGCCTTCTGGATTCAACAATGTAAGAATACCACATACTACTGACTATTTAAACCAGCTACTGGAAACTGAACTTTGAAATCGCCCAAAGCGGTTAACCATGACTAATGATTTTACATTTTGTCCATCTGTTTTTGAATCACTACAGTACACCTATAATAAGTGTTTATATTCTGACTATTTTAGACTGGTTCGGGTAGGTATCGCTGCGGAGTAGCCCGGTACCTGCATGATTTGTCATAGACATAAACAGAGAGAAGTAGCTCCGGCTACAGTGTTCTTCCGCAAGATGCACGCAGTTATGTTTATTAACCGCTAGAGTGCCAAAAGTTACGGACTGCAGCTTTAATGAATCGTTTACATAAATCAGCAAGCTTTAAAAGGCCCATTTCTATTTTGTTAGTTTGTCCAAATAATGGTTTTGGGAAATTGTGAAAATGCAAACTGTTTTTGCATACCTAGGATGTGGATCTTTATCACGAGAAGACAAAGTACTTTGGTGTATCTGAGCTGCTGGAGACGACCCGCTCTGGAAGTGGCCTTCCTCTGCTACGATATGACAGTTCATTTGAGAGCATGGCTGCTGCTCTGGAAGAGAGGTTTGTTTTCAGTAAATCAGCATTTCTGAAGGATCCCAAACTTTGGCCTTGTTTCTTCTCTTTGTATGATGTTTTAGCAGCTTGACAAATCTCCTTTACGTCGTCTCAGGTTCCCAAAACTACACAGTGCAGTGATTCGCACCCACGTGCTGATCCAGCATTACTCTCTGGCCCTGATGGTAACAGCGGGTGGCCAGGCTTTACAGGCTCTACAGAAGCACATCTCAGTGGAGACGCTGGAGATGGTGCAGTGCCTTCTCAACACATCCCAGCGGTGTCCCAGCCATCACGGTCACATGCTGCTCCTGAGGATCCCCTCCCCAGCTCTCGCTGCCTTCGCTCACCAGCGCCTCTGCCATGTCCGCAACAGACTCGGCCTTCACAAGCAGTTTGAGGTCATCCTGGGGGATCCATGCTCTGCTCTCACTGTAGGAAAACACTTCTTGGACCAACTGAGGGTATTTAATTTTAATCTATTTGTTTTTTTATTAAAATAAATTACATTTATTCTTGTGTCCATATTCTTCTTTATATCCCTAAAGCGTAGACCCTTTTGCTTTTTATATGACTCCAGGTATGGCTGAAAATCTTGGACCCAGACTGGGCTCCTCGGACATATCTAGAGCTGGAGGCTTTACCTTGTATCCTCATCTTAACCGGCATGGATCCACTTGGAGAGTCTTTACCCAGGTAAAACACTCACAGGAACTAAGTTTTTGACTTGAATAAGCTTGATGCAGAATGCTTGTTAAATTTTAGACAACATTACAGGCATCCAGCGCTTATCTACTTTTTTTATTGCATTTCATATAATTAAAAATACTTAAGAGTAGTTTCCTAGAAATGTTTAAAGCTGCAGTCTGTAACTTTTTGTGTTCAAAATGTATATAATGAATCATCATGTATCATGAAAACATTTTCCATACCGTGTTTTTGGATTGTCCTGAATCACTACAGTACACCTATATTAAGTGTTTATATTCGGACTATTTTAGACTGGTTTGGGTAGGTATCGCTGCGGAGTAGCCCGGTACCTGCATGATTTGTCATAGACATAAACAGAGAGAAGTAGCTCCGGCTACAGTGTTCTTCCGCAAGACGCACGCAGTTCTGTTTATTAACCGCTAGAGTGCCAAAAGTTACGGACTGCAGCTTTAATGAATCGTTTACATACATTAGCAAGCTTTAAAAGGCCCATTTCTATTTTGTTAGTTTGTCCAAATAATGGTTTTGGGAAATTGTACAGGTCTGCAAGACCTCAGAAAAATAGTTACCTGTGGCAATTTGACTCAAATATTTTATTTTATTTTATTTTATTTTAGAGGTTATTTGACAGTTTTATTACATTCAAAATGTCAAGCAAGTTTAACCTATGCATATCTACATGCAAGCCTTGAAAAGTCATAGAAATTAATACAACTTTAAATGTTTTTATATAATATTATAAAATATTTATAAATGTCTGTGTAATATACAAAATTGCTCTTATGCAAACCAAATAAATGAACTTTTCCACGACATTCTAATTTATTGAGATGCACCTGTAGTAAAACATGCTTGCAAGCTTTAGTGTTTTTTTTTTTTTTTAAAGTTCAATTTTTAATGGATCATTCAAAACGATTCACAAATTAGTATGAATGGTTCATTAGTAAATCAGTCTGAATCCAAATGAATCATTATTCATTAATTTAATAATCACAAATCATTATAGATGGAAAATTCATGGAAATTCTTGGGTCAAATAGTCTTAGCAAAATACTAGATTTTAAACCAACAGCTTTAGTTTCATGGTTTATACTCAGGCTTACCGTGTTGTTCCTCTGTCCTCAGATCTCTGAAGTACTGTGACCTGCGTGTTATCAGCTGCTGGTCTCTGCAGCGCACCACTCTCGAGCAGGAGCTGGGATTGGCCACGTACCTGCTGAAGACAAAACAAGATGGCCAGCACGGGCCACAGCCACGCCGTGACCTGTCTGAGAGTGACCCTGAAAAACTCAGCAGCACTGACAACGAGGACGAGGAGGTTGTAGTGGATGGTCAGTATTGCAAAACCTGAAAACATGAAGTATTTACTAAACTGAGAATATACCATTTTGTTTTAAATATATATGAAATGAGTGGGTATATGTAAACGCTAAATTGGACAAACATTGATGTGGTCAAGGCACACCACAACTGCCCCAAACCTTCAGATAGTCAGAGAAAAAGACTATCCATCTATTAGTCAGCTCAGCCTCATGCCATCTGTGTTTTAACACAGTCTTCAACACAACTTTTGGGAGGAAGAGGATTCTCTCCCGAGACTCCAGCATCTCCTCGTTATCCTTCAACACCTCATGTAAGGAAGTAAGAGGAAATGGAGATTAACCACCTCAATGACTGCATGTTCACATAGGTAGAACTGTTTCATCCTTTGGAGACATTTCCAAAAACCCAAACCACAATGAATCAATAAATATCAGAATCCATAATTGTTTAAAATTTACTTTAAATTCAAATTAAGGATAACTTTCAACCAGCCTTGTATTGTTTCATTGCCTGTACATGAGGAAAAAAAATTAACTTAAATGATTTTAGCAAATGGCTGCAATATAACAAAGAGTGAAAAATTTAAGGGGGTCTGAATACTTTCCGTACCCACTGTATATAAATGAACTATGCATGTTCTTTCTCCACGTTACCTGCCCCAGATGAGCATGTTTATTTGTCGGCAGAAGTTGTCCTTTAATTGTAACACTGGGTTGTTAGCTAAAAGCATGCCAAACAAAAGTGCTTGTAATTCTTGGAGCAAATGTAAGTTGTAGCATCATTCTTTCAATTTCAAACCAATTTTTTCTGTTTATAACTGATATACTGATTAAATCAAACTGATATCCTGAGTGGAATGCCTAAATTTGCTTTGTGAAACAGGTCTGTTTTGGGATTTGGGACAGCTTTGTTTTCGGAAAGATTCCTGAAACTGGTGAATTCAAAGGTCTTACACACTTACATACTTCTCTCGCACTGACCTTATCTCTCTGGTGGTCTATAGTAAACAACGATCTCCCTAAAGTGGGTAACCAGGCCTCCCCAGCTGGGTCTCAGCACCCTCAGTCTGACTGGACTCCTTTGGATCCAGACAAGCAGCCCAACCAGAGGCGGCAGTCCAAATCCACCTCATCCGGCTCTTCGTCCACACGGGCCTCACCTCTACGGCAGAACTGCTCCTGGGCACGCAATCTCAGCCGCCCACCTGTGGTGCTGCTCCCTAAAACAGTCTACGACCTCATCACCACAGTGGATTCCAGTGGCCTGCCCAAGTCCACTTCCTTCCTCCCACACTCTTCGGTAGAGTGGGTCAGCTCCTTTAGACCTCTCCTCAGCAAAATGATGACCTGCACCGAGCAGTCGCTGTACTATCGCCAGTGGACAGTCCCCAAACCCCACCACATGGACAGCAGTAACCGAGCTGAAGGACGCACCGATAACTTCCACCCACGAAAGCTGCTGCTAAGTGGGCCACCACAGGTAAACGAGCATCTGAAACACTGGATGCTACTGTCAGTATTTGGCTGGTGGGTTAAAATGGAATTTGTTGTGTGTGTACAGGTGGGGAAGACTGGGGCATATCTGCAGTTTCTGGGTATTCTCTCTCGCATGCTGATCAGGCTGATGGAGGTGGACATCTACGATGAGGAGGACATCAACTGCAGTAAGTATTATACCACAAACGTTGTAATATGATGTCATATGTTAACACTTTAGTTTAGGCACCAATTCTTACTGCTAGCTAGTTGCTTATTAGCATGCATATTACTAGCACATTGACTGTTTATTAGTTCTTATAAAGCACATATTAATGCCTTATTCTGCATGACCTTATTCAGTTTAGATCCCTTAATCCTACCCCATACCTAAACTACCTTACTATTAATAAGCAGCAAATTAGGAATTTATTGAGCCAAACGTTGTAGTTAATAGTGACAGCTGGTCCCCAAACTAAAGTGTTAACTGATATATAATACGTCTAAAATGTAAAAATATTCAGTTTTTTTTATTTATTTTTTTTGCTGCACGTATCGATCTTCTGTTGGTCACATGTGTACACGTGATACAAATTCACAGGTCAGAGTTTACCAAACTTGAACTTTGGAATTCAGCGAAATTCGCGTGAGCTTGACTTTCCCGTCTTCCCGTTTCCTTCGCACATTTGCATACGTATGAATGGAAGCTAATGGAGCAAAAAGTGTAGTGATCAGCCCTTTAGAAATCACATTATTAGTTTGGGAATCAATTTAATTGCACTGTAGAGTCTTGATTCGCTGAAAAGAACCGACTCATAAGAATAATTCATTTGTGAATCAAGACTACATTGGTTGCGCTGTATGTTTTTTGTTCTCTAAAAAGAACCAACTCTTAAGAGTCATTAGTTCAGGATTCAAGGAGTAAACTGGTTGCGTTGCTTTGTTTTTGTTTCACTAAAAAAAAACAGACTCATAAGATTTGTTCAGGAATTATGCTACACTAGTGCTGTATCAGTGAAATGATTAATACTTTTTTCTCCAGATTGCGAGAAAGATTTGGTGCGATATCATCAGCCCATTGCATTGTGGCCCAATACAGACACTGTACAAGGGATGCCCTTTGATTACACCATCCATGATCCTAAATACGAGGACATCAGCACTGTCTACTCACCAGACTTCACTCCAAATTCAAATGGTGAGACCATCAAGATTATCACATATGGTTTAGTTGAGCCCTACTATAGCAGTTCTGGCTATTTTAATAGGCTAGTATCATTGAAATTGTTTGTTTTTTCTTTAATGCTTTAGATGGAAACTCCAGAAGGCAGGAAGATGTGTATCTACACAGGCGAACGGCACGGATAAAACTCTCTAAATATGCAGCTTACAACACATACCATCATTGTGAGCAGTGTCACCAGTATATGGGTTTCAATCCGCAGTATCAGGTGAGCCCTAATACAGTTTATTACACAGCGCTCTTGAATACTTGAATCTGACTGGTCAATGGTAGCATTGAGATTCTGATCCATAGACTAATCTATATTATTATGTGTGTTTTGGTCTGCCTGTATTTTGGGACGTTGATTATCTGTTGGCAGCTGTACGAGTCCACCCTGCATGCCTTTACCTTCTCTCACCTTCTGCTGGGAGAGGAAATCCAGCTCTACTTCATCATTCCCAAATCCAAGGAGCATCACTTCTCCTTCAGCCAATCAGGAGGCCAGTTGGAGAGCATGAGACTGCCCCTCACTTCCGATTGGGTACAAACCAGCAGTCAACTAGTAGAGTACATGTAAAATGAGTACATAAATGTGCCATGAGTACATGATGGCAATTATATGTTAACTTAATAGTTTCGATATACAGCTAATGTCTTCTAAAAGGGTTTATTTAACTAAGCTTGACAACTGAAGCTAGATTTGATGTTTGCAGAATCCTGATGCCATCAAAAGCCCAATATTCACGCCCACCACTGGTCGCCATGAGCACGGCTTGTTTAATCTGTATCATGCAATGGAAGGAGCCACCCACCTGCACATTCTAGTGATTAAAGAGTATGAGATGGCCGTCTACAAGAAATACTGGCCCAACCATATAATGCTTGTCCTACCCACTATCTTCAATGGAGCTGGAATAGGTAACCATCAGGAGATTATCATATTGATCTATTGATGTTGATGTCAGTGAGGACTTTAATAAAGTTGCCTTCTCTCCCACGTACTCAGGAGCAGCACATTTTCTGATTAAAGAGCTGTCTTATCATAACCTGGAGTTAGAGCGGAGCCGGAGAGTGGAGCATGGCAGTCGGCCACAAGACGTCTGGCCCTTCATCATCCTCGCAGACGATTCTTGTGTAATGTGGAACAGTGTTGATGTTGATGCAAAAAGGTGCTTAATTTTGTGATTCAATTTATTTACACTTTTGTTTTCAAATTATTCATATATTTACTTTATTCATTTTTATTTGATTTATTTTTTAGCTAAAAATTACTTTTTGTGAGTATTATTATTATTATTATTATTAACTACAGTTTTTAACTACATCTTCTAAAAAGGTGCCAATCTAAAAAGGTGCGTTGACACTTAAATTAAAATAAAACAAATTATGTAAAATGTATTTTTTAGCTAGAAATTACTCTTTTGTGAGTATAATTTCTATTATTATGAATATTATTATTTATACATTAAAAAACCTAAATTAACTACAAAATTAAAAATAAACTGAAAAATAAATTTATCCATTCATCATAAAAGACTGACATTGGTCAGGAAATATAGGAACATAATTTTAATATTGGTCCATCACTGTTTGTTTTTGACCTTCTGTTTTAAGTAATGTATTTCTATGTTTTTCAGCGGTACTGCAGGGACAGAAAGAAATGTGTCCTTGAAACAGGTTCTTCAGCACATGGAGTCTATTCCAGATATTACTCAATATGGCTTATGCGGGATGAGGAAGTGGTCCAGTCGTGGAGATGGGGCCGGACGGCAAAAAGAGCCCTTCTCGCGTGGACACCTACATGACTTCCTGCTACTTAACGTGGACCTCACACAGAATGTGCAGTACAACCAGAACCGGTGAGTTTCTAGAAAGACCAGCTACTTTGGTTGTTTTTTTCTCCATTATTGTCCAAATATTCACATCTCACTCTCTCCACAATAGTTTCACATGTGATGATGTGGACTTCAACCTGCGTGCCCACAGTGCAGGCCTCCTCATCTGCAGGTTTAACAACTTCAGCGTGATGAAGAAGCAGATCGCCATTGGTGGATATGGGACCTTCATCATCAAGACTAAGGCAAGTTTCTAACCAACGTCCAAAACTGTATTGATGTTTTACTCTATAGATCTGTAAAAACAATCATATTCCATGCAACTACTAAAATGATGGTTCTTGTGAATTCTCCACAGGTGACCGATGTCCCCACCACAATCCAGCCTACTCAGTACATCTGTGCTCCAGACAGCAAGCACCTGTTCCTGGCCACACCAGCTCAGCTACTGCTGGAGAAATACCTCCAGCACACCAGCCATCGCCTCTTCCCCCTCAGCGCCCAAAACTACAGCCACCCAGTCCTCTCTGTCGACTGCTACCTGAACCTCGGCCCAGAGGTACTTCAACAGACTATTAATACCTTAAAAAATTCCATAGTAGACTGATGTAGGGCTGGACAATTAATTGAAATAAAGCTGAAATCTCAATATTACTTTGCAATTATCAAATTGCAAAGGCTGCAATTTAATTAAATAGATGCATTGCATGTTTCAGAGAATCACAAAACTCCATCTCTGCATGTGCTGGTATGGATGGCTTGTAATGTGCATTTGGGAAAGCAATGTGGCAAATAAACCCGCTGTTGTCAACAAAAGTGAAGCTGTTTAAGCAGTTTTCTGCCAAAATAAAAGCTTGTTGGTTTAATGTTTGAAAATGAAGAATTAGGACTATAATTTTTGTTGTTGTATTGTAAAATAAAATGATAACTTTTCTACTTAATTTGTTTGTTTTTTACTGTGAAATATTACAATAGTAACATTTATTTTATTTACTATTTTTATTTTGTATTATTATTATTATTATTTTAGAGTCATATTGATTTTGGGCTAAATTGTGCAGCCCTACAAACAAGCACTACACACTTGGTAGTTATTGTTTTATTATTAATTTATGTATTTTTACTTTTTTCTCTTTTTTTTTTAATTGCATTTGAAATCATAGTCACAGCTTATTTAATTTATTTATTTATTTCCATTTTTGAGGTGTGTGTGTGTGTGTGTGTTTTTGGGTTTTTTCCCAAATCTTGCAGCCCTGCATTGGTGGAACTAGATGGTGATACCATGGTACTTAAAGGAACCTTAAAGTGTACCTGTTGTATCGCTACTGTGTGACCTATCCTCCATAGTTTCACATGACTCTAAATAGTTTTTTTGTTTTGTTGTCTGTTCCCAGGTGACTGTTTGTTTTGTCAGCTCCAGACCTCACTCCATTAACTTCAGCACTACTGGTCTGCTCTTCAGTGGCCTCCTCTTATACTTCTGTGATTCCTTTGTGACTCCTGGATTCCTTAAAAAGTTCCAGTTCCTGAAAGGTAAAGACCAGGGAGATAAATAATATATCCATCTATCTGTCTGTCCATTTAACACATGAAAACTTTTTTGCTCCAGGAGCGACTCTGTGTGTGATCTGTCCTAACCGCAGCTCTCTACGTCAGACTGTAGTTCGGCTGGAACTGGAGGAGGAGTGGAGGTTTCGTCTCAGCGATGAGTTTCAGACCGCCAACGCCAAAGAGGACCAGCCTCTCTTTTTCCTCACAGGAAAACACATATGACTCTCAAAACCTGAAGACTCAATCACATCTGTCCGGTCTAATATATAACATTAGCTCTGTATATAATGCACAGGATGTGCTGTAAATTTGCTGCTTGCTTGCTGTTGTTTTTTTCTCTCTCTCTCTCTCTCTCTTTTTAAGATCATACAGGAAATGTCTAAGATTATTTCATTGCATATGGATGCACCATCAAAACCAGATTTACTCACATCTTTGTTTAAAATGTATTTATTTACTGTGACCTTTCTGTTTTTATCTTTCTGTGTTTTAATAGTTTTTTCTGTCACAGCCGAATCTTTTAACGTAAGCTTAATGCACAGTTATGAAGTGTTAAAAGAACAGATTGAAGTATTTTGTAGAAAAGAGTATTTTTGTAGCTGTGTTTGGCGTGTTCTGTGATGAGTGTGGATGAGGGGGTAATGTCATTAAAGTACTTATGTATCTCTACAGTCTCCGCTGTACCACTTTATGAACACTAGAGGGCAGAACAATCACATTTTTACCGCCTGAAGGAAAGTATAAATCTATTCAACAATCTATCTGGTAAAATGTAAAAAAATATATATATAAAGCAGCACAAGGCACATGGCAGATAGAGTGCAAACCAGTGAAGTAAACAACAGTGCAGATATAATGATTTGTAGTGCAAAAGAGCTTATTCAGACTGATTAATCAGACTGACTATACATTTTATTAAAGATAACCTCTTGGTCCTCAGTCCATAAAGACATATTTGAAAATTAACTTTTAGTATCAGTGCTGTAAGTAGACGAAGCTTTCAATACCTGCCCCTTAACTGTTATTATTAATTTACTCTAATCTCTGCCTTAATTACACTAATATTCCATTACTACTGATTTTCTTGTAGATAGAAATAACTGTTAGCTCAATTGGGCAGTGTTTCGATTTTTGATCTGTTATATTACACAGTAATTATAGAAAATGTGTTTTTTACAAGTTAAAAAAGTATAATGGTGGTAGAGATGCTGATGCTGATTGTTTTATTAGAGCTGAAGGTTATGATTTAATTGGCTCAGAAATCAAAAGTGTTCTTTATAATATTTACGATAATAGATTTTACAAGCTGCCTGGTGTATTAAATATGACCAGCAGAGGGCACTAACCTCATGGTTGCTGGTGGCATTGTGTGAGTAAACTGGTTGTTCCAAATGTTTTCAAAATAATGCTTGCAAATTTACTTTGCAGTTCACAAATATCAGTTGTTCGTGCCTCGACAAAATGAATTTATTAACAGTAATATTTTGATAAATTCAGTTTCTATGACACATCTTCTCAGCATCATACTCATACTCTGTAGGGCAGGATGGGAGCATTAATTACCTGCTTATCATACATAGCATGTACTCAAGGCATGTTATGTAACAGTTAACAGCATGTACCATTCATCATTCTGTTAATAAGGGATCAATGTGTCACTCAAAATGTTTACAGCAACCACAGCAGGTGTCATGTTTCTGTGGATCCTGGTTACGACCATCCACAAACATGACAGCAGCTTGCACTTAAATTCATCGGTGTCACTCGTAGGCCTACATATCTTTCAATCATAAATCATTTGGGAATTAATCCACGGTAGGTTACTGAGTACACTCAATCTTTGAGCTGAGCTTAACTGAAATATTACCCATTATACTTGAAGTATTTAACATTAAATACAGCATATTTGTGCTAGCCACTTTTCATTTTCAGCCATTCAAATGTTACACAATTTAATCACTAGATACACAGTTTACTAAGAGCACACACACACAGTCACTGTCATCTGTATGAATGTTTATGTCATCTTCTCTGAAGCAAGTGGAAACGGTGACTCGTGTTGCAAGTGTACATTCTGGCCATCTCTGGTGGTGTAAGGGTCAGTCAGCAACATCATAACCTGCCCCTCCTGAAATGACATGTGACATGATCTGACGGGTCCCTGGAACTGTAACATGCACAGCTTAAAAATAACCTTATTATTATCAGCCTCACAGTTGTTGCAGCCTAACTGTAACTTAATGTCTTTTTAATAACTTTAACTTTTCAGTGTTAAAATATAAAAATCAATCATAATTATATATTTAATCTTAAAACTTTTACTTATAAATCAACTGAAACCAATTCAATATTTGTTTGTTGTATGAAAATAATTTACTTACACTTAATTTACTTACACTTACACAAACTACAACAATTTTGTGCCTAATAAAGTTTTTATTTCTTCAAATGTTAGTGAACAGTGAAGATCATGCTTCAAAAAATAAATAAATAAATAAATAATGATTTCAGGTGTAGTAATGTTTCATACTACAGTTCAATAAACGAGAAGTTAATACTGAGTAACTTAGGTTTTTAATAATAAAAAACACTTCCAAACCAAGTCAAAGCAGAAATCAACTGTCGCCTGTCTCAGAGCAACACAGAATAGTTGCACTATTACATGAATGAATCAGTGTTTAGAACGAATTGTTTTAATGAACGATTCAATGAATCCCCTCTCTCAGGGAGGGCCTGACCGGCCGCTTCATGCCAGGCCTCTCAAGTTTCGCCTGTGGACACCATTCCAAGAACACACTTGGTAAAATTAGTATACGAAAACACCAAGCCCAGTATATAGCTCACTGCTCAGTTGTTAGCACAAGCATTGCATAAAGACTAGTCTCAGCTTTGTAGTAAAGGCTTATTTCATATACGCGAGTGGATAATGGAATCATGATAGCAGAGGATCAAGTGGAAGGATACAATGAGAGATTCAGCCCAAATGAGACGAGCTGGACATGGGTAATAGGCCTACACCATGATTTGTCACTTTAATATTCAGTATGATGGACTAAAACACTGAAAAATGTCTGTCTGGGATAGATATTATAGAAACATAATTTAATTGGTTTATAGCTTTTCGAATAGCTTTAGTGTTTCATTGCATATTCTTAGTAATTTTGTGCTGATTGTGGCATGAATGATTGTTCTGAAATAGTTATTTTCAAATAAGGTTCTCATTTCAGGAATGAATTATTAGCATGTTATAACAAAAGTGTGTATAATATGCATGGATTTGAGAGAAATGTTCTAATGGACAGGACTTGAATTATGATTTGCATATTTATTATATTATGATGTTTATTAATTAGTCTGTAAATGGTGGCTGCTCGTGGGTTTTAAAATAGAGGAGGCACACTAATTGTATTGGTCTGGAATCCCTGCCGATTATTGTTATTATTATTATTATTATTATTATTTGCTTAACCACTTTAAAATGGCTTTTTGGTTGCTTTTAGTCAGAAAACGTAAAGAAAACGACATACATACAGCAAGTTAATATAATTTCACTTACCTGGCCTATCTCTTGAAGCAAACATCCATCCCTTCTTAAAAGTCTGTGTTAAAAGAGAGCTGCCTGTTGCGCCATTTAATTAAGCAGACTGCTGTAGCCTATATCCAGCTTAGGCTGTTTTCCCTATTTCTTTAATTTGTATATATACTGTTTGAATGACAGCTTGGTAAATCTGTTGCCAATCAAATACAGTGGTGGCTCGTGGGTTTTAAAATAGAGGAGGCACACTAATTGTATTGGTCTGGGATCCCTGCCGATTATTATTATTATAATTTGCTTAACCACTTTAAAATGCTTTTTTGGTTGCTTTTAGTCAGAAAACGTAAAGAAAACGACATACATACAGCAAGTTAATATAATTTCACTTACCTGGCCTATCTCTTGAAGCAAACATCCATCCCTTCTTAAAAGTCTGTGTTTAAGAGAGCTGCCTGTTGCGCCATTTCATTAAGCCGACTGCTGTATCCTATATCCAGCTTAGGCCGTTTTCCCTTTTTTTTTTATTTGTATATATACTGTTGAATGACAGCTTGGTAAATCTTCTTTGATGATTGGTTGATATCAGAAGGGAGGCTAGCCTCCCTTGCAAGGGTTATTTTCTCAACACTCCTCAGCGCTGAAAGTGAACACTCGATGGTGATTGGCTAATTTTTTTTACCAACGGAGGCACGAGAGCTCAAGCTCTCCACCGGCCTCCCCCTCCCCCTCCCCTTCTCTATCATTAGCGGTTGTAATTACATCAGCAGATTCGGCACATTCGCGATAGAAAAGCGACGCTTTCACGTTATGGTATTACAACTGTGAAATTACAAACAAAAAATACACATTCTGAGACATGAAATGAAATGAATTGTGAAAGGTAGGCGTGGCTGACTCTTAACTTTTATAAAGAATATCTCTTTGGATTTGAGACTTTAGTCTTTGCAACATTACAGATCTTCTTTATGCACCAAGAGCTTGTAACACTCCAAAGAGAAAGGAAAAATTGAAATCGCATCATATGACCCCTTTAACATTAAATCGTCCTCCCCCCATTTTTACCTCAAAATTATGGGGAAGCTGTGCCTCCCCCGACCAGCCGCCACTGAATAAGGAGCTTTTGGCACCTGCATATCAAATGTCCGTTAGGCTCAACTGGGGGACGGTCCATCGGCAGGGACACCATGAACTGCTTCTACAGCCTGTTATGTGACCTAGAACCAAAGAGCGTTGAGTGCGCGTCACTGTGTCAGATTACATGGGCATTTCCAAATAGACTGACCAGGTTTGCGTTCAACCTCTGAGCAAATTCATTCCTCAAAGTGTTTGGACGTCTGTACAATGTTATCATTAAACCAGAGTATTTTTAATAAAAGGTGACATAAGATGTTTAATTAAAGGTCAGGCAATGTCTGGAGAAGTCATATGTGTTCAGCAGGAGTCAGTGAAGGTCAGGAGCTGTACGTTGCTGAATAATCACTGCCGTGGTCATCAAAGAACCCATTAATGGCTGTGATTCATGATTCATGAATGGTTGATTTTTAAGAGCCCTTGTTTCTGTTTCATTACAGTGCAATTAAATACAAATACAAACTACACTTTTATGTTTTCTGAAGAAAATACTAATGCTGATCACCTGTAGCTTTAATTATGCTAGGTTGTTGTGGTTGTTTCAACGGAGTATAAAGATGCAGGTTTATAATGATTGATGTAATTGAACCTCTTTTTGCAGTTAAGTATGGCCAGTGCTACGTCAAGGCTGAAATAACTGATGTAAAGCTACCACTGCAGCCCGAGCGAGAGTCTGCTTGTGCTGAGACCAGGGAAACTGTTTTGCTGTTTGTTGAAAACAGGGTCTTTAGCTTGATTGACTATAAACAGGCATCAGCATGATATTCCAGCCAAGCCTGTTCTTCGGTTTCCACTTTTGCAATCTGTGTGGTGTGGTTCAGAAAAGACAAGAGGGTACAAATATAGTCTGATATCTCCACTCATGTTCTTTCAGTGTGTTCCTGCTAGGTTCTTAAGTCCAGTGGTTCTCAACCAAGGAATTATCAAAATAAATAAATAAAGTTTTAAAAATAGGCTAAAAACTACAAATGTCACTTCTTTCCCTTTTGAAGAACCAAGGTTCCCATGCCTTCTTATATATCCAGGAAAGCCTGCCTCATATATTCTAGCCTAAGAGTGATTTGGAGACCTGGAAAAGTAAAATTAATATAATGAATATACATTTTTCTTGTTATGCCAAAGTATAAAATATTTTATTAGGTAAACATTTGGAGCATTTTCACCATTTCACTTATACTTAATTCATGGGATCGTCTAAAAATGTCCATAGAATATAATAAGTTTAGAAAAAGAAAAAAAAAACTGGGCTGGGGGCCTTTAAACTGTTGTGGGGCCTTAAAGCCAAAAGTATTATTTTGTAGTATTATCAGTATTATTTAATTTATTAATTATTAAGTATTATTAGTATTATTTAATTTAATTAGGGCTGCTAATATAAAGTGTTTATTTAGTGTCTTTAATTGTTAAAAATATGTGATAAAAATATAAAAAGTTTTTTTTTAATATATTTAAAAAAATAAAAAATGTATAAATAAAAATTTACTAATTATTTTTACTACCATCTGAGAAATTCAGGTTTGAATTCGCACTTTTGAGTTTTTGAGAGTCTGCAATCATACTGTCTATTCATTGATTTGGTAGTCTAGTAAATAATCTTAATTTTGGGGCTTTTTTCAGCAAATATTGATAAATGTAATTAATTCATTTAATTAATCATCATACCATTTTGATTGCATTTTATTGATTTTTTTAATCAGGTTACAGTCATAATTCCTTATTATTATATGTTGTGTGTTTGAGCATGTTCACACAATCTGCGGAACATTGTTATATGTCATGCTCTCAAACATACTTTCACCACTTGTTTACAACCCAATCCATCATACTAACTGAGCAGGATCTTGTTTTACTGCCTATGGTACATGCTGTTCTGCCCTGAGATGTCAGGAATACAATGAAGTGATGCAGAAATACAGGCCCCAATTCACTGAATAGAGTGCTTTCACACCTGGTCACATTGCTTTCTCACTACAACCGAACCGCTCCAGAGTTCGTTTTCAATCGAGCCGAGACCACCTCGTTCAGGCGATCTCGGACCGATTGTTTTGGCGCGGATCCGAGCGCGATTGCCATGTTCACATATGCCCAAACGAACCGAGCTAAGGGAGGAAACGCGCCAGGTTCCGAAACAACGAGCCAGGTGTGAAAGCAAAATCATATTCTCTGATTCCTACAAACCCCACCAGTGGAGAAATCAACAGATCATGATGAAATAGAGTGCATGCCATGCTGAGTACGCTGTGCAATCGGAGTGCTGCAGTCCTTGCTTTAACATGACCAAATTCTCTTAGGTTGTTTATTGCCTGAATAGCACTTCAGAGAAACACACTCATACATACCTTTGTTTTCTTTAGTCACCCTTCTCAGAGAAAGCCAGCAGTTTAAACACACACATACACACAGACATTGTCCTCTGAACCATTCAAACAAACACAAGGTCTGAAATTCCTCTCAAAGGACACCCGGGTTACCACAGTACAAGTACATTACACTACAATAACTGCTATGTCAGAATAGTTTAGTGGCATGTACAGCATCTAAACCAACATCCACACTATTTCTTAACAATATATGTGACCCTGCACCACAAAACCAGTCATAAGTGTAAATTTTTCAAAATACAGATTTGGGCATCATCTGAAAGCTCTAATAATAAGCTGAGTAAGCTTTCCATTGATGTATGGTTTGTTAGAATAGGACAATATTTGGCCGAGATACAACTATATGAAAATCTGGAATCTGAGGGTGCAAAAAAAATCAAAATATTGAGAAAATCGCCGTTAAAGTTGTCCAAATGAAGTTAGCAATGCAGATTACTAATCAAAAATTACGTTTTGATATATTTACGGTAGGAAATTTACAAAATATCTTCATGGCACATGATCTTTACTTAATATCCTAATGATTTTTGGCATAAAAGAAAAATCTATAATTTTAACCCATACAATGTATTTTTGGCTATTGCTACAAATATAATAGTGCGACTTAAGACTGGTTTTGTGGTCCAGGGTCACACACACATATATATATATATACGTTATGTTACCATCTGATACACTTGCTGTACATCTGTGCAGTTTTTCTTTTTCACCCTTATGCAATTATGAACAAGCTGTATGAGCCATAAAATACATGCAATTAAAAACCTTTCAATTTTGACAGCTTGCAATACTGGTGGAATAATAATCAGTAAACCACCACTCAAGCACCCACATATCTCTTCTATGATTACATGCAGCCACAGACACACACACTTATGCTTTTGTAAACAGTCGAATGCCAGTTCAGCTGCTGCTGCTTTCCTGGCTGCCACGTGAGCAAAATTTTACGTGTAAAATCCATTAAACGCGTGCATTAAATGTAATGCATGGTCAGCATATTTCACCACCGCAATGCCATATTCAGTAAGCAATTATAATTAAATGCAAATTAGGCAGTTTCAGTCGATGCATTGACTGATTTAAAAATTGGCTATTTAAAACGCAACCACAACAAAAATAGTCTCGAATAAACGTTAATTGCGTTAAAAAACGTTTAAAACTAAATGTTAAAGATGCTTAAAATAACTATAATGCCTTGTAGTGTACAAGTAAAGTTGACGCTTGTTTGCGGTGTCGAATAGCCAACGCTAGCGTTCTTGTCGCGTCGCGTCACATCAACAAAGTGTTTGATTGGTCCACTGTGTGGCGACGTCGTGACTCCAACCCCAACCTTGAAAGACGCGTCGCGCGGATACAGTAGGCAGCTTCATAGACTGTAAATGGGAGCTTATATCTGTTTGCCGCGTCGCGTAGCTAGCAATGTAGATGGGTGCAAAGGGTTAACTGTGATGTCAGCTGCAGAGGCAGGGACTGCTACTCACTGCAGTTTCCACCCTGCTTTGAATACCAACACAGACAGTCAGTGAACAGACAGTGTGTCAAACGGTAGAGACAAAATACATTAACGAAGAGCAGCGAACATCAACACCGGATTCAGCCGCGTCCGAGGATCCACTAAGTACTTTTGAATGGCTGTGACATCCTAACGCCTCTGCCGCATCCCACGTATGTATTACAGGGAATTTCATCCCTCCCTGGCCTCTCATTTCCATCCTGTTTATAATCATTTGCAAACGTAAATGCATGCACTTGTGTGGGTTAACACAGTGAAGGGCTTCTGTTTTTATAGCACAGCTGATGATTGTTTACATTCATTGGGTCTGTGACTGTAATGATCTGTCGTGCAATTATCAGTACGATCATACACATTTTATGTTGTAGACGTACCTCTAAGTGCCATCTGAAATATATGTACAGCCGAGTACTTGCATGTCATTTCTCTATTAGTTTATCTATTATCTATGATTCAGTAGGCTAGTGATTGCAAAATATACATTCTTAATATGTAATAATGCATGTATATGCATTATTATTCCTTTTGTTTCATTTTTAATGAGCTTAACAGTGACCTCCTTGTCCTTTGGATGATATTCTGTTTTAATTAGTTGAAATGAGTCTTAAAGTGTTTGTGATTAGGCAGTTATGCAGTAGTTATCCTGTAGCTCTAGTGTCAAATCAAGCATCATAGATGCACTGTACATTTGGATGCTTGTGCTATTATTGGCACCAGTATCTTAACAGCAGAACTATTGGAGCCATGCCAGTCCCACGTGACTATGTGCATTTGTGTAAATGTGCAGGACTAGTCTGTTGTGTATGAACAATGAAGACTTACTTGAAGGTTTTTACACAATCTCGGGGTTGATTCTAGGGGCGAATTATTTGGGCTAAAAAGATTGTCAGGTTTTTCTAAAAGCCAGACTTTCCAGTCAGGGAAACCCTAAAAAGATTAGTGAATTTTAAACCTGTGATTTCCAGGCAAAGTCTGTAATTAATATACAGAATATATATCTTTGGCTTGAAATGTTTGACCACAGGCAGCTTCAGTCTGTCTGTTGAGGGTCATTTGTACGGAACTAAATATAAATGTTACTTTACAGATCTTCTTTATGCACCAAGAGCTTGTAACACTCTAAAGAGAAAGGAAAAAATGAAATCGCATCATATGACCCCTTTAAGTCAGAAAATTGGCACCTGATAAACAAATGCAAATCTGGCCAGAAATCTAATTCTAAATAAATCCTTTTAGTAATCATGAACAGCTGGAAAGGTCATTGGGCAAGTCATTAAATTAATTGTTCAAAAAGTGTGGGAACTCTTCATGCATACAAAATGATTTTTCTTTCTTTCCTTCCCATTAATGCCAACTTGCTCTGCCTTGTCGGAAATACGCAAGCCCTAGCTTGCATATTGTAATAGTGCACAATATTTTTTTTAAATTGCAGACACTTGCAATTAGCTAATTACTTTAAACATTATGTGCTGTGCATGAGAGGCAGTAGTTTTCTGGGTTGGTAGAGCATGCCAGAACCAGGCATTATTAAACCCTTGGCAATGCTTGAGGAACACCACTTGTAATCCTTTTTTGAGCAATGTCATTCTATCTACTGCTTGCAGTCTTAAGGGGTTCTATGATATTTTACCTTTCACCTAAATTGCCAAAGAGATCTGGGCTTGAGTTGAGCAAGACAGCATGTTTTTATTAGACCTAGTTCACTCTACAGGTTTTTTCTTTTCCATTAGGCCTGCAAAATTTTGCACAATCCTAGAGGACTGTTTATTATAGAGATGTTGAGTGTTATCATACTCACTAAACACACAAAGGTGGCTCATCAACATCACATTTGCCTTTACACACTTGCCTCTGCACTTTCACACAGACAGTTATTAATTGTAGTGCTGAAGTTCACAGAGAATTATATAGCTTGGTTTAACGATAAAAAGATCAAGTACTTGTTTATTAATAGAAAATTGTTTGTTACATGTAAAAGAGCAACACAGAACATAATAATTGGAACATAATAAAACAATAAGGGACATTTTTTGGATTATTTTAAGGTATTGATTTGAGTAGTTTCATGCTTGCCTTTAAAAGCTTGACTTCTCGCTATTTCAGAGTCAGACCATGAACTACGTGGGCCAGCTAGCCGGTCAGGTTTTTGTGCAGGTGAAGGAGCTGTACAGAGGACTTAACCCTGCCACCCTGTCCGGCTGTATCGATGTAATTGTGGTGCGTCAGCCTGACGGCACTCTGCAGTGTTCGCCTTTTCATGTCCGTTTCGGCAAGATGGGAGTTCTGCGCTCCCGGGAGAAAGTGGTAAGCACTAGCACAGACATGCTTTAGGGTGGCAGCATATGAGATTTACCATATTTTTGTAGCTTACCATTTCACTGATTCATCTGCTGTGTTAAAAGGTTTTTTCACCCCTTAAAAATAATATTCTTTCATTATTTACTTTTGAGGTCATGTGTCACACAAGCATATTCGAGCTTCTGCAAGAACCAATGAGTGTGTTCACATGCACGTTCTTAAACCAATTATGCTTGTAGCAAAGCATGTGGTCATGTAACTATGGTAAACTGGTGGCATAAGGTCGTAAACTCGACACAGCTAGATATTTACCCATTTCGTCCAGCATATAAACACCTTAACCTGCATCCACCTGCTGTGGACCATCCATCCACAGCAAGTGATTTGCGCTAGAGGAGGGGGAAATTATATCGCAAACTCTGAATTTTTCTTGACCCAAGAAATATAAGGTAACACTTTATTTTAAGGTGTCCTTGTTACACATGTTACATGTACTTACTATTATAATAACAATTAATTATGAATAATTACATGCAAGTAACCCTAAGCCAAACTCTAACCCTCACCCTAACCATAGTAAGTACATGTAGTTAATAAATATTACTCAGTACTTAAATGTATAATTACACTGTAACAAGGACACATAAAATAAAGTGTAACCAAATATAAAAAAATTATTCTCGTCACGAGCAACCAAAGGACAGGTGGTACAGTTGTAGAAACTTGTAGAATAAGTCTGTTCAAGTTTCCTGCTGACATTTCAAATACTCTGGGGTTTTTAATGCTTTAACATCACAAACAGATGCTTACACTTAGACTGTCACGCACTGTGTCGGAGTGAACGACGGAGATATAGATTATAATAAACAGTCTTTAATGAATCCACACGAGGGGCAATCCAAACCAGGAACAGGAGAAGACACACGTACATCACACTGTTAGACCCGACAAAGACAGAATGCACAGACTGGGACTTAAATACATGGGGTAATGAGGACAATTGACAAGACACACCTGAATCACATGAAACCAAATCAAACAAGGAATAAACTGGGTCACGGAGCACATGGGGAGGGAAAACACACCAAAACAGGTCCATAATCCTGACATAGACGTCATCACCTGGGAATAATCTGATTTTTAATACAGTCTTGTAAACAATGTTTACTTGCATTGCTAGGCTATTGATGTGGATGCAAACCAGTAAATCAGGTTAACGCAATAAACTGATTTTTGGTAGTTATATCAGCCCATTGGTATGCATGTAAACATGCTCAATTAGGGTTGTTATCATGCATCAACCAAGTCCAGCATCCGTTTAGGCTTCCGTTTACCATGTTTGAAGTCCTCTATGTATGTGCATTGATCAGTGGTCATATGTAAATAAAAGCCTAAATGAAATGTGTTCATCATATAAAGTGATCCAGTCTCTTCAGAAGGCTTGGATTAAACTGCTCAGTTCAAATGGATTACTTTTACAATGTATTTTTGTACTTTTTGATGTGTAAAATTTTGATTGTGTGGACTTTAAATGAAGGGACAAAAAGGATAAGATAATATTTTAAAAATATAAAATATCATTTGTGTTCTGAGGATGAACAAAATTCTCATGATTTGTTTAATCCACATTTCTGCCATATGGACATTGCTTTGACACAGTCACCTCTGATAACAGATCACTCTTAATTGTAACGCAGAAACATTAATTTTCTGTAAAGCTGCTTTGAAACAACATGTATCGTGAAAAGCGCTATACAAATAAATGTGAACTGAATTGAACTATGGGTTTGGAACCATGTAAATATGAGTAAATGATTCCGAATTTTCATTTTTATTCTGTCCAATGTCCAGAATGTCTGGAGACATATCAGTTAAAATATATTATTATATCAAAGCCATGGACATAAATATACTCTTTGAAGTTGTTGTTTGAAGATGGGATAAAATTAGCATTGTCATTGGCCTTGTGTTGCACATGGCTTACTGTTGTAAATTGCCTTTATTATAGTGACAGCATTCCATGTTCCCTTTCTCCTCAGGTTGACATTGAGATAAATGGGGAGCCGGTCAGCTTACACATGAAACTAGGTGAAAATGGAGAGGCATTCTTTGTCAAAGAAACAGAAAGTGATGAGGTGAGTACCGGCATCCTGTACCAAACAATAAATCCTGTAGCTCTGCTTTTATTGCAGCCAAGAGTCAATGTGCACTGAGAAATGTAACACGACGTATGCAAGTCTCCTCATGAGTATACCAAAGCTTGAAATCTGAACTTGTTTGCTGGAAACAATCCAGCTGCATGCATTCTGCTACCCGAGCTTGAACACTTTGCTCTAGAACAGACTCTTTCAGCCAAGGGCACTGTTGTTCTTTCTAAAACGGCACCCATCTTCATGCTTCCCAAGCTTGAAAGCAAAAGCCAGCCAATTTAAAGGGCAAAGTAATGTACCAGAGAAAAGCCCTGAACACTGTCCTGAGACTGCTGAGATAAGAAAAGCTCTGTCCGTGTATGTCGGTTATCCTCCTGGCTTAGTCTTTCAAACGTCCTCATTACTTTCTGAGCACAGATGGTTTCTTGCTCATCACAGGCACAAATGCCTGAGATGAATATCTGCTGAGGTACACTGCGTTCGGTAATTGCTAGAATGGTTGCCCTGGTTAGCACTCATGTGGAACATTCTGGCTCTGACAATGGCACAAAAAAGAGAGATGTACTTTTCCTGTGATCCCTCAACCTTTGCCTTGTGTTACTAAAATAATGCTCTCTTTGCTATACACCTGTGTAGCAATATTATGTGCTCGCTAAATTATGTTATTCTTTATGCCAGCAGAATCACCGTCTATTTGTCTGAACCGGTTTAGATGTTTGTGCTTCATTTGACTAAATATAGCCAGTAGCAAGCAGAGAGCTATCCCTGGATTGCATTCACAGGAATATGAAATTGCTACTGTCTTGAATACCGTCATTTATGTTAATATGATATTCTGTTATGAATACAAGTGTAACAGTTCTAGAGAAGCACATTGAATACATTGGATGCTCTGGTGTAGCATTTTAGGACATGATCTTCTACAGATGTAATGGAACTTAGTTTTAGTTTTTATATTTATTTAGTTTTATACTTAGTTTTATATTCATATAGTGAATATAAAATGTAGTAGAATATACAGCTACTACAATGTACTACCACCACAATGTTTAATACTCTTTTTTATTTATTAGCAATAAACATTAAATTAAATTAAATCAAAATTAAATAAAATAAAAGTGCAAATGTATTAAACTTAAATGATTAAAACCCTTTATTTGATTTATTAGCAATGAACATTAAATTCACATCTACATAAAAACACACATGTATTCAAATTAAATGTATAAAACTCTTTATTTGATTTATTAGCATAGCAATTAACATTAAATAAACACCAAATAAAAATAAAAAAATTAGCTACTATTCAAGCTATATTAGATCGTAACAACTTGCTGGAAAATCCTCAGCTGGATCAATTCTCTCCTCAAAATACAACCGTTCGTCGTCGGAGTCGCAATCTTCTTCTGAGGAAACGGTAAATTCTTCATCACTGTCCAAAATCAACTCCAGAGCTTCCTTGCATGAATAGCGTGCCATCTTCCAAATGCGTAGAAAAGTCAAAGAAAGAAACTGTGGAAACTTGATCTTTTTTATCGCATTGCCCGGGGGGCGTGTGCCTCGTAGGTGAATCACCGAACTATTCTCCCTGTGAATAGCGTGTGGGCGTGTCCCGCCTCAGGTCATTATCAGATAATGAAGTGAGACGGAGAAACTGTACCTGTCCTTGGTTTCATATTGATTACATAAACTGAGAATATTTGTTTTCGTTTTGACTTGCTTCATTTAAAAGTAGACATCTCAAGCTTTCCATAGATATAATTCTCATGTCTCTATGTCAAGTCTTCGCTGAGTTTTGGTTTATTTTACTGACGCGTTTTAGAGGGATATTCGCGGAGACTGAGAAAGCTGAACGCACACCCTGTTTATTTTCTTTATTTAACAAAAACACAATGTTTTGTTGTTATTGTGAGTGTACATAAATAAAAGTAGACCCTTTACAGATTCGAATGGTGTATTACTCTTATGTGTACAAACAAAAATGAACGAGCATTTTAAGTTCTTTTTGCTCTTATCAGTAAAACATGCACGTGGTGGCGCAGGCGCCACCGTCGACCCCAGGAGGTTAAAGAGGGGCTTTCCCTCTCGCGCTCGTCGGCTGTGGACGAGAGTGAGCCGCTGGAGGATGATGTTATTTCCCTAACATCGTCTGATCCAGGGGCCAGTGCTCTGCTGGGTTCGGCCCAGGAAGAGCAGGAGATGTCTGAGGAGGGCGAAGAAGCTGAGGCTGAGCCCTCCCAATCCTCCTGCCCTGCGTATGATGAGCTATTGGAGGTTATGGATCGCGCCACGGAAGCGGGCCAAGAAAGTGACGTCGCGAGGTCGTCTTGATGAGCGTTATCTTTCTGACCATAGCCCTCCAGCTCAGGTGAGCCTTCCTTTTCTTCCTGATCTCCATACAGAGATTGAGAAGGAATGGAAGAGGCCGTTTTCCTCACGCATCCATCGGTTCCAGCATACGAGTAATGCCAACATCGAGGGGATGCGCGAAAGCGGCTATTAGAAAGAGAGGGGCTTTCTTCTTGATGCTCCGGTTTTGCCTTCCGAGCTTTTCGGTACTTCCGACGAGACGGTAGTTGAGAAGTTCAGGCAGGCGAAGGCGCGCTCAGCGGCCTTCAAATCCTTAATTCCACGAAGGTCCAGGTCTGAGCCCGAACAACCCAGGGGTCCTGGCCCGTCTCGGTCTGAGGATCAGAGATGGGCACAGAAGGCTACCCTTATCTTCCCCTTCCTAATTCCCCTGTAACAACCATCTCTCCACCTGACCGAGGTTAGGTTGGAACTTCCTGCATTACAGTCTTCTTGATCATCAGGCCCCCGGCACGGCACTGCAAAATTTCCTGGACGTCCGGGCTGGGCTTATGCTTTCAGGCTGCCCTGTCTGGTACGCCGTATCTAGGTCGCCCTGAGGGGCTTCCTGGTCACCAGGATATCCCCTCTTGCTGAGGCATCGAGCGGGAAGTATAGGTGGCATTTGCGAGAACCTTCTTGTGTAATGCTGTCTCAGGCAGTGCTCCCCTCGTATCAGAGGGTTATCTTTGAGCTTGTCACTCCTGTTTGGCTCAGTACTTCCGGGCATCTGTGAGCAGATGCTTGGGAAGCTCTTAAATCCATGCTATGGTAAGTGCACACGCTAAGCTCTGTGCACTTTCTGAAATCCACATAGTGGTAAGTGTGCACGCTAAGACTCTGCGCACTTTCTGAAATCCTGTATAGTAAGGGTTATGCATTATTAGCCTCGTTCCTTTTCTGTGAGTTGGCTTAGACCCCGGTACTTGCCTTGGGCTCCACTCAACCAGTGTGTCTCTAATTTGACACACTTGGAAGTATCGCTCCCCTCACCATTGAGGGTTATTGTGAGCATGTTTTCTTTCGAGCATTTAATTCTCTCTGAGGAGTTGGATTCCTCGCTCCGTGGGCTGTTCTCGTGGTAATATTAGCAGTGCTCCCCTTT
>NW_015656153.1:870049-881402 GCF_001515625.1 Sinocyclocheilus rhinocerous | reverse complement strand
TAACAGGTAAGTTTTTTGGGGTATGTAGCCTAGGCCTTTGGCCGTAGGGGATAATGTCACGGACAGCCGTCTAACGTCCTAGGGGCAACTCCCATGGCTATGGTAGAGTTGGTACTTAGTGCTCGCCATAGGTTTCTGGCATGCATTCCCCTCAGCATGGTGGCGTGGGTATATAATTCCCCATAGCGACCCCTAGAGAATGCAGTTCGAAGTTCCCTTGAAAGGGAACGTCTCAGGTTACTTATGTAACCATGGTTCCCTGACTAGGGAACGAGACACTGCATCCTCTAGGTTTCCTGCCTTGCTTCGGACGCTAGTGACGTCATGGGCTGTCGCCGGCCAACATGTTGTTGGTGTTTTTTGAATGTATGCTTCAGACACGGGTCATGACGAGGCATTCCCCATAGCGACCCCTAGAGGACGCAGTGTCTCGTTCCCTACTCAGGGAACCATGGCTACATAAGTAACCTGAGACGTTTTCTGTATTAGTTGTTGTTATGGTTCCTGCTGTTGACTACAGTCAGCGTATCTATTTGTGTTGTGGTGATGATGTTTAGCAGAGCTAGAGTTAATAATGGTCTGTCTGTTTGAATGGAAGTGATAACTGACGTATGAGCTGGTTGTCTGGTTCTCAAGGGCAATTGAGTGACATAAACAACTGAACATTATACTATCGTATATTAATGTGCAGCCATGCACTTATGTCTTATGAAACCATGACTTAGAGACAGTTCAGAGCTGTGCACGTGCATGAGTTTGTTTGTAATGAAAGGTGCAGTGATCTGTCACAAGGCATTAGGGTCACAGTGTTGAGCTTCTGGGATTTAAGCGGACACAATCAAACCAAATCTATGGCTACAGTCTACATTCATGGTTATATGAGTGAATGGTTGTGTTTGCAGATATACAGTGTTTTTACAAATAGACCTAGATGTTTTCCTCCAAAGATTGAAAAAATCTTTAAAATGCAAACACTCCCTAAAGCATTCATTTCCTACATTTAGTACTATTATTACTCTCCCTACAGGAGATGGTGCCGTCCCACTTGGCTACATCGCCCATAATTTCAGAGGGCTCTGCCCTAATGCAGGCCCAAGTTGGAAAAGGCACGTCCCGTCTGTCTCACTCTGGAAACGAAACCTCCATTCAAACCCTGGGATCCATGCAGGCCCATTGCGACAGTTCAATAATGAAGAAGAGAAGGAAGAGGAGGAGAAAATCTCAAGTAGACAGCATGAAGCGAGAGGACAACGGAGACTTTTCGGAAGACGAAGACATGTTTCCCATTGATATGAGTTCTGATGATGATACAGAGACTACAGGAAGCAGGTCAGAACAAACAGAAGATATGGAGAAAGTTTTTAATCTGATAAATATTATTCCACATGACTTTCATGCCATTCTAAACCTGTATGAGTTTTTTTGGAACACAAAAAGCAGACATTTTGAACAATATCCATGCCACTTTTTTCCATACCAGGGGCTGCCAAACATCAAAAATGAAAAGAAAAAAAAAAAACTACAGAAGTAGACCATATGGCTTTGCACATTCTAATTTAGCACATTGCAAATGGTTTTGAGACATGTAATATAATTAACGTATAATTGACATTTTTTGTGCTTTTTTGAATGTATGTGAACTTAAATGAGTTTTGAGTGCTGAGATGAATGGTGTTTTTTGAAGTATGACAGCCCCTGGTCACTGTTCACTTTCATTGTATTTGGGTAAATGGGGATAGTGGTCTTGCCAAGATCTCACACGGAATCTAAATCCCACTTTTCTGCGAGTTCAACTTGGCAGGAGCTGTGAAGCTTAACTTATTTCCTGTATAGAGCATAGAGAGCATGCACCATTTAGGACAGAACAGATGGTTCTGATAATGCAGAGAGATCCTCCTTCTCTTAACCCATTTGAAAACACTGCAAATTGTGTGATTGCAGTGGCATAATGTTTTTGCTGCAAGTTTGCTGGAATGAATCCGGTTGCAGTGGTCTTGTGATGTGGGCTGTGTCTGTTTGTTCACTCTTCGAATAAGCTCTGCAATGGAGAGAGAGAGGCTAAGTGGAGAAAAAGAGGTCGCCAGTCCTATTGCTGAAGTAAACAAGTGGCTCAAACAGCCCCTCCAATGTTTTTCCACGAAATTCATGAAACCATGCCAATTCTGGCTCCAGCTCGAGGGGAGTCCTTTGTCATGTTGGGCAATCTAGCATTACCCCCACATATCTAAGAAAAGAAATGATTTGCAATATAAACCAGTTTAACAACATAAACATCCTTTTTCCTTCTTTCACTCCCAGTGGACGACAATTTATGTATTTTATCTGTTCAATCTGGATAAGCAAGTTAATAGGTCAAACTTTTAGTGCACTACATGCTTTGCATTACCAAGAATCTGTTTCCCAGGTACCAGTAATAAATTTAAAAAGTGACGGTAAAGGCCACTGGCAAAACACTGTTCACAAGGCCAAAAAGAGTCAGCTGGGAATGAATCTAAACTCAAGAATGTGTTGCTCGGCAAAGCGGCAGTTTGAATCCAGCTCTTTAGAAACCCCACAATGCTCTCTGTCTTCCTGGAAGAATGAGCCTGTTGATGACAAGCACTGCTGATTATCCCTGGCTATATCTATACGCATGAAGTAAAAATGTACTTTAAATGTATACAATGTCTTACTCTTACCTTTTGCAGGTATATATACTTACGTATATGTTTGCCTATACTGTATGTGTTTTCAGAGCCATGTCACATGAGCTATTTGCTGAGCAGGTGAAAGGAACTAGCAGCACATACACACAGTCTGAAGGGAACTGGACTGCTGTTCAAAGGTATGCCACTTAAGACTCCTTACTTTCAGCCACTTAGTCAAGTCTCAGTCAATTATGAAAAACAAAGTCACAATTGCAAGATATAAAGTTGCAAAGTTGCAATAAAGAGAATGAACACACCATGTATAATATAATACTTAGCAAAATAGACAACAATGTACCACGACTAGTAGTTATTGTTTGCATTTCAAAGAAGAAAAAAAACAGAACTGTATTTGTGCCTGTCAGTTGAATTAAATATTCTAAACGAAACACTGCAGTGCCAGCAATTCAGTGAAAAGACAGTAAGAGATGTCTGTGAAGTGAACCCCACCCCCTGTGAAATCCAAAAACGTGTATGTCTGCATCATATTTTATTTGATTACACGTAAAATAAATATTCAGGCCAACAGGAATGTTTCTCACAACAGTAAATCCCAGGATATGCTGTATTGCTGACTGTAACCGAGACCGGACCGAAGGCCTTATCAATATAGATCGATCATCATCAGCAAACTGTTCCCACAGCTACAGTATGATGATTATACTGATATATCATAATACACACAATACATGCCAATACATTCGGCTGTGTTTATTTTACAACAGACTATTATGCTTATACTGTATATTATTTATTATTGTATATGTGAAATTCAAAATAATAGACATTTGAAAATAAATCATTGTTTTCTGACCCACAGCAAAGGGTTGGAGAAGATCTGCTCCTTACCCATTCCCACCAATTCAGGATTGTCCATTTCCTGCCCTCAACAAACAGCCATGTTTCAGTCCACACCCAGGTAACCACTGCTGCCGCTATAGAATGTAATTAAATTTGAAACAAAGCCATAACTTGTGGGTCAATATCACTGTAGGGTGCCTTTTGGTGTCCTGTACATAAATAACTCATTTGCCATAATAACTTAACAAAAAATGACTATGAAAGGGTGTGTTATATTAGGCTAAGTTTTTATATTCATAACAAAAGCATTACTTTGCTCTTGGATGGTGTTTTTTGAAGCATGTCAGCCCCTGGTCACTATTCACTTTCATTGTATGTGGGTAAATGGGGATAGTGGCCTTACCAAGATCTCACACTGAATCTAAATCCCACTTTTCTATGAGTTCAGCATCGCAGGAGCTGTGGAGCTTAATTTATTTCCTGTATATAGCATAGAGCATGCAACATTTAGGACAGAATAGATGGTTCTGATAATGCAGAGAGATCCTCCTTCTCTTAACCCATTTGAAAACACTGCAAATTGTGTGATTGCAGTGGCATAATGTTTTTGCTGCAAGTTTGCTGGAATGAATCCGGTTGCAGTGGTCTTGTGATGTGGGCTGTGTCTGTTTGTTCACTCTTCGAATAAGCTCTGCAATGGAGAGAGAGAGGCTAAGTAGAGAAAAAGAGGTCGCCAGTCCTATTGCTGAAGTAAACAAGTGGCTCAAACAGCCCCTCCAATGTTTTTCCACGAAATTCATGAAACCATGCCAATTCTGGCTCCAGCTCGAGGGGAGTCCTTTGTCATGTTGGGCAATCTAGCATTACCCCCACATATCTAAGAAAAGAAATGATTTGCAATATAAACCAGTTTAACAACATAAACATCCTTTTTCCTTCTTTCACTCCCAGTGGACGACAATTTATGTATTTTATCTGTTCAATCTGGATAAGCAAGTTAATAGGTCAAACTTTTAGTGCACTACATGCTTTGCATTACCAAGAATCTGTTTCCCAGGTACCAGTAATAAATTTAAAAAGTGACGGTAAAGGCCACTGGCAAAACACTGTTCACAAGGCCAAAAAGAGTCAGCTGGGAATGAATCTAAACTCAAGAATGTGTTGCTCGGCAAAGCAGCAGTTTGAATCCAGCTCTTTAGAAACCCCACAATGCTCTCTGTCTTCCTGGAAGAATGAGCCTGTTGATGACAAGCACTGCTGATTATCCCTGGCTATATCTATACGCATGAAGTAAAAATGTACTTTAAATGTATACAATGTCTTACTCTTACCTTTTGCAGGTATATATACTTACGTATATGTTTGCCTATACTGTATGTGTTTTCAGAGCCATGTCACATGAGCTATTTGCTGAGCAGGTGAAAGGAACTAGCAGCACATACACACAGTCTGAAGGGAACTGGACTGCTGTTCAAAGGTATGCCACTTAAGACTCCTTACTTTCAGCCACTTAGTCAAGTCTCAGTCAATTATGAAAAACAAAGTCACAATTGCAAGATATAAAGTTGCAAAGTTGCAATAAAGAGAATGAACACACCATGTATAATATAATACTTAGCAAAATAGACAACAATGTACCACGACTAGTAGTTATTGTTTGCATTTCAAAGAAGAAAAAAAACAGAACTGTATTTGTGCCTGTCAGTTGAATTAAATATTCTAAACGAAACACTGCAGTGCCAGCAATTCAGTGAAAAGACAGTAAGAGATGTCTGTGAAGTGAACCCCACCCCCTGTGAAATCCAAAAACGTGTATGTCTGCATCATATTTTATTTGATTACACGTAAAATAAATATTCAGGCCAACAGGAATGTTTCTCACAACAGTAAATCCCAGGATATGCTGTATTGCTGACTGTAACCGAGACCGGACCGAAGGCCTTATCAATATAGATCGATCATCATCAGCAAACTGTTCCCACAGCTACAGTATGATGATTATACTGATATATCATAATACACACAATACATGCCAATACATTCGGCTGTGTTTATTTTACAACAGACTATTATGCTTATACTGTATATTATTTATTATTGTATATGTGAAATTCAAAATAATAGACATTTGAAAATAAATCATTGTTTTCTGACCCACAGCAAAGGGTTGGAGAAGATCTGCTCCTTACCCATTCCCACCAATTCAGGATTGTCCATTTCCTGCCCTCAACAAACAGCCATGTTTCAGTCCACACCCAGGTAACCACTGCTGCCGCTATAGAATGTAATTAAATTTGAAACAAAGCCATAACTTGTGGGTCAATATCACTGTAGGGTGCCTTTTGGTGTCCTGTACATAAATAACTCATTTGCCATAATAACTTAACAAAAAATGACTATGAAAGGGTGTGTTATATTAGGCTAAGTTTTTATATTCATAACAAAAGCATTACTTTGCTCTTTAGATACATTTTCTAGATTTTTTTTAGTTTTGTGTAAGAGGATGCGTGTTATTTTGCTATGTCCCATGCACTGCTCATTCAATTTGAATGATAGTAGAATATTGTCAAATCATAGAATTAAAAAAAAATTTATCCTATTAACATTTTGTTGAATAAAAGATTACTCAATTTGAGTGTATTGATCATTTGGTAATAAAAACTATATTTTTATTTAATAAAAAAGAAGAGTTTGTCCATGTCTCTTGAATGGTTGTCCACCCTGTCGTATTGGGGAATCCGTCCCTTTCAGAAAAGGCCATCAACTTTAGTGACATCAGGACAACAGATTTTTTGTCTCTTCAGTGGCGGGAATTTCGAGATGGTCCTCACTGCAGAACACAAGATCCAGGGGGCGAGGTTGGATCCAGATCCAACTCCTCCCACCTTACATAAACCTAAACCTACCCGTCTCTACCCCCTGATCCCTAAACCCACCCATCTCCACCCCTAAACCTACCATCTCCACCCCCTAGATGTGGATCCAACCCCGCCCCCTGGATCTTTGTTCTGCAGTGAGGGGCTACTGGGAATTTCAACGGCTGAGGTGAATAAGCTGGTGACTTTTCAGTTGACAAATTTTCTTCGTCTGAGTTTGCCAAAGCTAAACATGTCCACCCTGTCGGCATAAAATATGCCAGAAGTGATTAGAATACAGTATTTTCAAAATATGTAAGTTTAAATATACCAAATTCTCTTCAACAACCAGACTAAATATTTAGCTAGTCACAGTTTGTTGTAAGCTAATATGCTAATTGAAGTTCAAAATGTCCACCCTATCGGCCATTTAGACTCAATAGAGTGGACATAAACATGACAGGGTGGACATAGCATTCATTTGTAGTTAATATTGCTAAAAACTCAAATGAATGGGGGGTATATCAATGTGATTGAGGATGTAATTATATTATTTATTATTTTGCAATGAAAACGTATTTAACAGTAATATATATTTCCACGACAGGGTGGACATATCTTATGGTTTATGCTTCAAATAATGGCCCATAATTATCTAAAAAAATGTGTGGGAGCTCAGCTAATATGTTTCTATAGTACTTGAGTGTCTACTATTTATGATATGACAAAGCGAATGGGACATTAAAACCAAAATTTTTGAGTATTTTGAGGGTTGAAAGGCACTCTATGGTGATATTGACCCTTGTATTAAAAAGCCTTACATTTCTCTAGTGTATTGTCCAATTTAAAGATTTTTCCTCTTTGTCGAGCATATAATTCAGTTTTGCAGGACAAGGAATTAAAAGTTGAAGGCATTGTTCCTAGCTTATTTCACAACAGCTGTATAAATACAAATCTACAGTTAATCCAAATGTTTCTCAATGTCTTTCATTCTTCCCTACAGCAGCCCAAATGGCTCCTTGTCATCTACACCCAAGAGTGACTCTGAATTGCTGGCCAGTCAGAGGAGCGGAGGGAAACCGGACAACCCTGAGATGCTTTGGACATGGGGAGAGCTGCCTCATGCTGCCAAGGTACAATAATCACTAGACATGCCACATAACAACAACAAATTAACAAATGTGAAGCGGCTAACTCTACATCTTTCTCTTTCCACAGCCGTCATTCCTGCAGCCCATGTCGGAGCCCATGGTGGTGACCCCAAGATCAATCCCACCGTCTGAAAGCACACACTTCAGAGCCATCACTGGGGAAGGGATGGTGGAGTCTCACGGCGGTGATGTGTATGTGCCTGATCTCAGGGTTGAAGAGGCAACATCTGCCGCTGCTGTAGATGTGGAGGCCATCAGTGCAGCCGCCCATCTTTTCACAGACCTAGAAGAGGAGCGGCACAGCCCTGGAGCTCATGCCATTAGCAAGACAGATTCTCCATCCAAGAGAAAAGGTAGAGAGTATTAAGGCTCTAAAAATGCCTTTTTATGATAAAGTTACAAAGCAAAACGTATTTGGCTAAAACATATAATGCCGCACTACATCAATTCCTAGACAAAAGGAGCCGGCACCTGGGATCAGATGGAGTATACCTGGATGACATCACAGAATTGGAGCCTGAGGTGGCAGCCTTGTACTTTCCAAAGAGGTAAATTTTCACTTGGTCATTTATGATCCAGGTGTAATGTAAGTATTTTAAATGATTTTTAATTGTCAAAATTGTTTTGTGTTGTTCAGTGATGGAGCAACTTCTGTGAGAGGTGGGGCAGATTCGAGAAGTGCCAATCAGTCCCCTCAGTCAGTAGGCAGCAGTGGAATGGACAGTGGGGTGGACAGCTTTTCTGACCAGTTAGGAGACTTGCCTCATATTGCCATCTCTCTATGTGGAGGACTGACAGAAAACAGAGAGATCACTAGAGGTGAAAGGACAAGTTGTGATGTACCTGTAAACTACTAGTAAAAAGTTTGGGGTTGGTAATATTTTTTAATGTTTTAAAAGAAAGAAGCTCATTTATTTGATAAAAAAAATACAGTAAAAACAGTAAAATTGTTAAATATTATTGCAATTAAAAATAAGTTTTTAATTGTTTTATATTTTAAAAAGTAATTTGATGTAAAATGTCATTACTGTCACCTTTGAACAATTTTTTGTCAACTTTAAACTTGGTGAATTACTTTTCACCAGGTATGCATTCAACCTTACTGACCCCAAACCTTTCAATGGTAGTGTAAAATAATGTATTTTCAGTGGCTGTTCTGTTATTCTGTAGGCTCTGTGAGAGGCAGGGCATAGAGGAACTACAATAATGTACAGTATTTGAAAAATAATGTGTTTTTTGAACATTAAAGCATGTCAGCATATTCTGTTACACCAAATACACAAAATAATGATCTTTAAAATAGCATCACCCCTTTAATATCCTGTTTTTTTCTAGATTTCATTAGCTAGGGAAGTAAATATAGAGTTTTTACAATCTTTCATTCACAGAGGAATTTGAGGAACGAGCAATATCTTATCAGGAGTTTGCAGATAATCCATCTATCATTGATGATCCCAACCTGGTCGTAAAGATTGGCACGAAGTATGTCACACATCCTGCCACATAAAAACATTTACATAATGTCATCAAAATGTTGTCAAAATACTCCTAAACTTACAATTAAGTATTTTATTACATTTGTCAATTATTTCACACATTTTGTTCTCTCCACGGAGGTATTATAATTGGATCACAGCCGCTCCTATCGTACTAGCCGTGCAGGTTTTCCAGAAGACCTTGCCAAAGGTAAGGACTGCATAAACAACACACACATACATAAAGGTCTTTAGGTATTCAACAATGACAATGTGACCTTATAGTAGTTTAAATAAAGCTTAACATTTGAGCTAGTTAATATCAAAGTTAACCATTGATTGCCCAGTGATGTACATGTACTGTATGTAGGTGACTTAACTTTATTTCTGTTAACATAATAAGAAAGCACAATTCTTTTTTTATATTTAAAATAGAAAATATACAATTTAAAATGACTTGAATTATAATTCATTCTATTAATTCTAAATAAAGTTAAATGATTTAATTCAAAAATATTTACAATTAAATACAATGATTTTAAATTAAACTAATAACTTAATTACTTTTTGAGGGTTGGATTCATGTGCCCCCTGCAGGTGGATTACAACAAAGAAAATGTTTATTTGGAAACATCATTGTCCGTCATATACAGTTAAAAAAATACTGTACTCCACTGGATGTGTCTCACTTTTGAATATTTATAATAATTTGGACACCTTTGCTTATTTAGGTTTTTATTTAAAAGTCAGCACTACCTCAGTACTAACCAAATGAATAGCACAGTTTAAATAGGTAAATGATGAAATACTTCACAGTGGTAGAAAATACCATTTTGTTTCTGTATTGTTTGTCTTCTCAAGTGTTCTACAAGTGTTTCATGGCTTTTTAAAGACCTTGTGTATTCTACACCCCGGCTCTCAGGGCACTCCAGGGCATTTAAATTGGTCTCTTCCCTCCTCCCTGTTTTTCTTCTTCTTTTTTGTTTTTAATTGATCTCCCCTCATCCCATCCCATTGTGCGCCATTGCGCTTAGTATTCCTGTCTGAGTTACGTCTACTCTGCTCTTGGTTTCTTCACATACTGTTTTCCTAGCGTGTTGGGCTCTAGTCCTGTACGTCTTTGTGAATTTGTGTTGATTTATTAGCTGCATGTTTGTTCAGTCACAGTCATCCTGTCATTTAGTTTTTGAGTTTTGAGTATCAGGGGCTCTGTGCGTTTGCTCCAGGCCACAGTGGAGAACATCATGAAGGAGAAGATGCCCAAGAAAGGAGGACGCTGGTGGTTTTCATGGCGGGGCAGAAACAACAACTCCAAATCGGTATATTTGCATTATTGCATATAGGAAATAATTGTGAATTGAATTAAGGGTGTGAAATGATACCAGATTTATCACAAGACTTTTTGACTTGGCAGGTTTGCAAATATTATATATGCAAAAAAAAAAACATGCAAATGAGTTACTGTCATTCCTACTGCAACAGGAATCAGCATCTGACCAGATTGAAGGTGGAGAGGATTCTATAAGAACAGCATCTGTGAGCAGGTACCTAATGTTTCATATTTAGAAAAACACAACATGTTCTGGCTAATAGATTAAAGGGTCATATTCTGCATTTTCTTAGCATATTTCAGCTGAAGTACAGTTGTATAAAAAAAACACCAAATACAAGAGTAGAGACAGAAGAGTCGCTTCCACATTCCTCTATGCCTAGCAAAGGCGTAGCAAAATAGTTTCGTAAAAATAGTAGTTCTGTTCGTAAGTACCACCAAGTCGTAAGTATGTGTAACAGCAGCAGCTCTGGACATGTGACCATAAGCGCAAATCTTATCGGTTTGTCAGTTTTATACGCAGTGCAGTGGAAAAGAGATTTTTTTTTTGCCTCTCCATAAAAAACTGTTGCATTGACAGCATGCAAATCAGTCTGTACAGACACATTAATAGCCATTCATTCAAATTATAATGTTGATCGCACCAAATATTTGCACTGGACATTCATATCAGTCTTTAGACAAGGTCTCTCGCATCCAAAAGTTGTTATTAAGGTTTACACTAACATGTTACACCATCTCTCAGGTCTTTAGAATTAAACAGACCTAGGGCCAGTTACTAACAGCTTGTGCCAGCCCAAACTGTCTTTTGGCATTAAAATAGTACTGTCAGGGTTTACTAAAAGCATGCAGTGAAGAATTAGTGCTGAAAAGGCATGGACACAGTTATTTTTGTGCCTAACCTTATTGAATATGCATTTGTAGGAGTTTCTCTTTCAGGCGCAAAATTTATGGGAGAGTATTCAAATGAATCACGCAACGAGTTTTACTAACGTTTGCGCTCGTCAAATTACTGGTATTTGCGCCATTATTTAACGCCCCAAAAAAAGCATGT
>NW_015656153.1:840378-868016 GCF_001515625.1 Sinocyclocheilus rhinocerous | reverse complement strand
AGTCCTGTACGTCTTTGTGAATTTGTGTTGATTTATTAGCTGCATGTTTGTTCAGTCACAGTCATCCTGTCATTTAGTTTTTGAGTTTTGAGTATCAGGGGCTCTGTGCGTTTGCTCCAGGCCACAGTGGAGAACATCATGAAGGAGAAGATGCCCAAGAAAGGAGGACGCTGGTGGTTTTCATGGAGGGGCAGAAACAACAGCTCCAAATCAGTACGTTTGCATTATTGCATATAGGAAATAATTGTGAATTGAATTAAGGGTGTGAAATGATACCAGATTTATCACAAGACTTTTTGACTTGGCAGGTTTGCAAATATTATATATGCAAAAAAAAAAACATGCAAATGAGTTACTGTCATTCCTACTGCAACAGGAATCAGCATCTGACCAGATTGAAGGTGGAGAGGATTCTATAAGAACAGCATCTGTGAGCAGGTACCTAATGTTTCATATTTAGAAAAACACAACATGTTCTGGCTAATAGATTAAAGGGTCATATTCTGCATTTTCTTAGCATATTTCAGCTGAAGTACAGTTGTATAAAAAAAACACCAAATACAAGAGTAGAGACAGAAGAGTCGCTTCCACATTCCTCTATGCCTAGCAAAGGCGTAGCAAAATAGTTTCGTAAAAATAGTAGTTCTGTTCGTAAGTACCACCAAGTCGTAAGTATGTGTAACAGCAGCAGCTCTGGACATGTGACCATAAGCGCAAATCTTATCGGTTTGTCAGTTTTATACGCAGTGCAGTGGAAAAGAGATTTTTTTTTTGCCTCTCCATAAAAAACTGTTGCATTGACAGCATGCAAATCAGTCTGTACAGACACATTAATAGCCATTCATTCAAATTATAATGTTGATCGCACCAAATATTTGCACTGGACATTCATATCAGTCTTTAGACAAGGTCTCTCGCATCCAAAAGTTGTTATTAAGGTTTACACTAACATGTTACACCATCTCTCAGGTCTTTAGAATTAAACAGACCTAGGGCCAGTTACTAACAGCTTGTGCCAGCCCAAACTGTCTTTTGGCATTAAAATAGTACTGTCAGGGTTTACTAAAAGCATGCAGTGAAGAATTAGTGCTGAAAAGGCATGGACACAGTTATTTTTGTGCCTAACCTTATTGAATATGCATTTGTAGGAGTTTCTCTTTCAGGCGCAAAATTTATGGGAGAGTATTCAAATGAGTCACGAACCGAGTTTTACTAACGTTTGCGCTCGTCAAATTACTGGTATTTGCGCCATTATTTAACGCCCCAAAAAAAGCATGTCGTAAAGCAGGCGGTAATTTGCGCTGCTCTTGGTAGACTGCGCTGGTCATTATGGAAATAAACAGGCTGTACCTGTATTCTTTAATGTGCGCATTGTCAGTAAATCACCTGCAGAATTTTCCCCTCCCATCGGCACACGCTAATTTGCCGTTTAGTAAATCTGGCCCTTAAACAGAAATACAGTTTTTGGTACTGTACCTTTAAGACTTCTATAGACAGTAACTACAAAATCAGGTTTTAGAATATGAACTCAATTTTAGAATGAGCTCAGATGCAGAGACAATTGTGTGACTTATCAAACAAAACATATTTTAGAAGACTGAGAATGTAGATTTTTTATAGAGTATACATTTTGACTGGTGGTATTTTTCATAGATTAAAGGATGAATCATCATCCAGTGAAGATGACAGTGAAGGTGCTAAACAGAATCCTGTGAGCAATCAGCCTGAAGTTCTCCACTGCACTGGAGGCCACTGCTACAGGAAGACACTTCGTTTGTCCTCAGAACAGCTAGTAAGCATCTCATTTTCCATAAAGCCTGTAAATTCAGTCACAGAATAGGTTATGGAAACCCACGCTACAAGCATGTTCCTCACAGGCCAGTCTGCACTTAAAAGATGGCCCCAATGATGTGGTCTTCAGCGTCACCACCCAGTATCAGGGCACCTGCCGCTGTGAGGGCACCCTTTATCTGTGGAACTGGGATGACAAGATAGTGATTTCAGATATCGATGGCACCATCACAAGGTGAGACTACTCAAGGCAACTTTCTGTGGCAATGTAATGGGTTTGTCAGATGAAAAAAATGAAGGTACAGTCTAAATTGCAAAATCTCCTTCAGGTCTGACACCCTGGGACACATTTTACCCACTCTGGGTAAAGACTGGACCCATCAGGGCATTGCCCGACTCTACCACAAAGTCAGCCAGTGAGTCCCACACCACACATGTGAGCAAAAAGATTTTTGGCCCATTTTAAAATGTCTAATATATCTAATTATCTTTGTCTAACAGGAATGGCTACAAGTTTATGTACTGTTCAGCTCGGGCGATTGGCATGGCTGATATGACCCGGGGTTACCTGCACTGGGTTAATGAAAGAGGCACCATGCTACCCATGGGACCTGTGCTGCTTAGTCCCAGTAGTCTGTTCTCTGCATTTCACAGGTTGTAACACACACGCAAAACATGTATAGGCTTTAAAAAATTGAGAGAATGCCATATTACATGTAACTGATGTCTTTTCTTTTCATTTCAGGGAGGTCATTGAGAAGAAGCCAGAAAAGTTTAAAATTGAATGTCTGACCGACATTAAAAACCTGTTCTATCCAAACACAGAACCCTTCTATGCTGCTTTTGGAAACAGAGCAACAGTAAGTACTAGTAGCAAGAACTGCTAACATGACCTTCATCTGATATATGCAAATTTCTAAGGAATGTTCTTCTCTCCAGGATGTTTATTCATATAAAGAGGTTGGAGTGCCTTTGAACAGAATATTCACTGTGAATCCTAAGGGAGAGCTCATCCAAGAACATGCAAAGACCAACATATCATCGTAAGTGATTGCAACAGTTCTGGATCTAATGAAAACATGTCTGTCTCATTGTAAAAGAAAGAAAAAGATATTTTGCAATAAAACTAACCCCGTTTTGTTTGTTTGTTTGTGACAATATTTTTATGATAATTATCTCATTTTCCCATTTGTCATTTAAATGCATTCAGACATTTTTATACTTTTGATTGTTTTTGTCAATTCCGTCATCAAAAATTACTAATAATTATACAAATTTAAAAATAAACATATTTAGCATTAAAACGGAGCCTGTTTTAAAATTATTTATAATTATTATTTATAATAATTAAGCCCATATTTCCTTCTAAAGTCTCATTTAAATGCATCTGGACATTTCACGTTTTTGTCATTTCCATTATTATCAATGATTCTCATCAGAATCTAACAGTAGATAATTTAGTAGTGTCTAATAGTTTAAAATTAGTCAGTCTGACAGTAAATTCATCTGTATATTCTTGTGTGTTTTAGTTATGGACGTCTATGTGAGGTCGTGGATCATGTCTTCCCTCTTCTGATAAGAGGGAACACCGCCGACTTCCCCTGTTCAGACACCTTCAGCCAGTTCACTTATTTTTTAAACAATCTTTATATTCTACCAACACCAAGACCTTTACCCAGTTGTGTCTATTGTTTCTATCTTATTAAAGGATGAAATGGACTGTGTATTATGAAAGCACTGTATACTGAAATATGTCTCTAGCAAATGAATAAGGTTTTTGTGTGATACGTACTGTAAATGGACATGCTCTTGTTTATTCTTAAGTCTGTGGTTTTCCATGGTTATCAAGGAGCACATTAAATAAGCACTGATGTGATGCATGAATGATGAATGGGCTTTAGGGATTGATTTTAAAGAACTGTGTAGTTTAACGTATACCGTGTTATTGTTCTGCAATGAAAAAACAGAGTATATGATATAGATGTGTGCAACATGAAAATGCAAATTGTACTGATCTCTAATTGGTTCAGTTGGTGATACAAGCTTATTATGACAGGTGACTGCTACAAACTTCAACACTGTGAATGATCAGGTCAAACATAGATTGTTTATGCTCTTTCTACCTATCTTACAATATTTAACATCTTCAGTTCATTAAGAGTTCTTATTCTAAACAAAAAAGCTGAATAATATAAGACTGTGTAACATGTTCTCTGTTTATATGAATGGTAACACCAATAACATTCAGTTGTAAAAGTTTTTGTTCTGTTTGCAGTCTCTATGGAGTTTTATATTCTTTCTGTGAAAGATCTTGTTGCCGAAGTTGTGGCAGTTGAGTTTGTGTGTCGTTATGTTTAGTGTTGAGATGTAAAACTACAGTTGTGTGTATATTTTAAGATGCCAGATCTCAATGTGTAAATTAAAATCCCATTACATGAATCCAAAAAACATGCTTTTTATGTTTCTTGTTTATCTGTGCCATACGGAAACAACCTACCTTGGTGTTACTGTAACTAAGCAGACTGAGTACAGTTCATAGCTTCTCGTCAATAGTGTTAAAAATCACACTGAATAGATTCTTCACCTCTTCAGGTCTTATATGACGAGCTTCAGTTTCCCTTTTCACGCAGATACTCGGCTAAAATACAAACATTATTATCAAATAGTTGAGCAGAAAAGTTTATTTTGAAAAACTTTTGTGTAAGATTTTAGCTCACCTAGTTTCTCAACTGCTTCCACACAGATACTCGGATACATGCTCTGTGAATATGTGGCAACAATCACATACAGTGCAGTTCTTACCAATATCAGGCCATGTCCTTCCTAAACAAAAACAGTAATGAAAAATCAGTGAATGATGTGTTTACATTTGCAACTTTTATTATGAGTCAATGAGGTGATGCACTTTTTTTTGTTTGGATCTCGTTGTTAAAAATATCCAGTTTATACAGACACTCTTTTCATTTTTGAATTAAAGTTATTATTAATATTATTATTTTATTTTTTTTTACTTTTATTTTTTTCTCAAATATGTTGAATGTTGTTGCTGTCTAGAGAGGAAAAAAGGTCTAACTGAAGGGTCGAACTGTTGGCATTAGTAATTTGATATAATATTGTATTCCTTAAAAAAAAAAAAAGATGAAGCAGTTTTGTAACTGAAAAAACTTGTCATATGTGACAAAAAAAAAGGGGCAAAAGAAACGGAAAACTATGAAAAGGGACGCGTTATAGGCTGCACAACTTATTAAGTGGCTTAACGTTACATTGACTGGGTTTACTTGTTGGAAATGCATATTTTTGAGCAGGTCTGATTAAAGATTAGAGTATATTTAGTGTGTTACCTACATATTTTGTGTATATGGAGTGTTTGTCAGCACGCACACAGGTGTAGTGTTTGCTCCTGAAGTCGAGTCCTCTCTGCCTCGTTACATTCACGTGCTTGAAGGCGTCTAGAAACATCTGTGTTTGTTCTGGACAGACCTGTTTGAAGAGATTAAACTGATTCACCTAAATGGACATGTCTGTTGTAAACAAATATTATCGATAAAACCTTAAATGATACATGTTTGTCTGTTGGAATGCACAGAGTTGCAGTAAACTTACTGTAAAGTTGGACGCTGCCGTTACGTCGCCAGTTTTCGCCACAAATATCGCTGCGGACTCTACATGTTTTGTGTCAATGAGACAGCCTTCTAATAACTTTGGAAATGGGTTCATATTTATACGTAACACATTACCTCAGAAAGTGCTCGAAACGTTTATTAGATATGGTGTGCATTCACAACAACAAAGTTGCTGAACGCTGTCGCCCTTAACAACCGCCTGACTCGTGAATATTAACAGAGCCCTAATTAATATTCATGACTATTGGCGTATGTATGACCGTATATTACAGACAAAAAAATAAAAATAAACTTGTCCTCTTACAATTAATAAAACATTTCATTTGTAGTGAAGACAATCACCCAGTATACTTTACAGTATTTTAATTTTATTTGCATCTGAAGCTGATTTTGTTGCATATTATTTGTGCTTAGAGGTCTAACTTTACAGTATTTTAATTTTATTTGCATCTGAAGCTGATTTTGTTGCATATTTGTGCTTCGAGGTCTTTCTGACAATACAATATTTGTTTTTCAAAACTAATACTTCGCAAAAAGGAAACGAAAACTGGCGAGAGAAAAAGATAAAGAAAAACGGGTGTAAGGAAAAAATATTTTAAGAACAAAAACATTTTCAGAATATTCAACAAACTTTATTACATTTATATTTAAAACTAAAACAAATAAAACCTAAGAGACAAACTCAGTGACTCAGTCCCTTGAGTAAACGTTCATACTACTCCAACTCAGCAAAAATATACAATATTAACACCTTTTCTGAATGCTTTACAGCAATCCAGATATAGTGGGCAGCGTAAAATGTGAAGATAGTCCAAGACGCATAAATTAACATAAATAAAACTCAAGTCAAGCACGCGAAATCAGCAGTGTTTAGACCTTTAACCAATCATCTCTGGTTAATCACCTCATTTGTACCTTCCTTCCTACATAAAAACTAGTAAGCTCTGCAAAAAAAGTTCCTTCCATGTAACACAGGCTAACAAGCTGTTATACGATTTTATAGAGGATCAACTGGCTGGTGCAAATTAATTCTATAATGGTGAAGTTAAATGGAAGAACTGGCAGGTAAGGCAGATGGATAATGAATGAAAAAAACACCACCTGGTTTAGTGTTGCTGATGAGAAAGTTCAAAAAAGTTCTCATCAACTTCAGGTCTAGGCAAGTTACGATTATAACAAATATAGCTTTCTGTACAGCAATAAAGACAGTATATTTGAAGCAAAATATAGGTCCTGAGACATCTCTACATCCAGTGGTAAATTATTTAGGCAATAAAACTAACAAAACAAAAAAAAATCCCAAATTCTCCCTTTTCGTTCCCATGTCACTTGGTCAAAAATCAAAACTTGGCAAAGTTGTGAACGTTAACTCTTCTTCCTTATGGTCACACATTCATTAGTACGTTCCATAGTAGTTGAGAACATTTTAAGGCAATCTTGAGATGCTAGTGTTGAGAAGCTGTGCTTGAAGTGCAGTCTTTAAGAGACATCCTCTCTCCTCATCATTTGGGGGCTTTGTGGTCAAACAGCTGCAGGTCAAGCCGAACCCAAACCTCTCCAGTGGGAACTTCATGAAGCAGCAGCCTCCTAGTGGACGGACCTTTATTTTCAAGCTCTTTCTTAATAGTGGCTACAGGAACCTCAGTGCGACCTAAGAAGTCTATGGAGGGAGAAAGACAAATAGAACAATACCCGTTTTTAGGGAATGTGTAATTATACATGCTAAAATACTAAGATACGGTAGTTCAGTTTAAAATTAAATTATGTAGAAACAGTATTATACTTGCTATTTTTCACACTCACCATCTGGTGAAAATTGCTCCCGCTCAAAAATCGTAATACAGAGGACATCTTGATACAGGTCTTTAATGTGAAACTGACAATTGAAGCTCCACTTGGGGTTGACAGTGTCATTGATGGTTCGGGAAGTGTAGCACTGAGAACCCATGGTCACTTCACAGTATGGATTACTCTTTCCTAAAAAACATTGCACAAGTATTAACTAATGTTCTTGGAAGATAGTTTTTTATTTATTTATTTATATTCACCATTATTATTTGTTTAATAAAACCACTCACCATTTGGTTTGGAGGATTTTAGCTCTGTTGCCTCCAAGATGGTAACAAGCAGGCGACCAATTCCACTTGCTTTCATTGATCGAGCTGTAAAAAAGTATTGTTATAATCATTTACATTTATTTAAAGACCATGACATACAGTGCCAATCAAACGTTTGAGGTCAGTAAGAATTTGTAATGTTTTCGAAAGAAGTCTCTTATTCTAATCAAGGCTGCATTTATTTGATCAAAAATGCAGTAAAACAGTAATATTGTGAATTATTATTATAATTTAAAAGGTATATTTGTAGCAATAGACAACAATACATTGTATGGGTCAAAATTATCGATTTTTCTTTTATGCCAAAAATCATTAGGATATTAAGTAAAGATCATGTTCAATGAAGATATTTTGTCAATTTCCTACCGTAAATATATAAAAACTTAATTTTTGATTAGTAATGTGTTGCTAAGGACTTCATTTGGACAACTTTAAAGCTAATTTTCTCAGAATTTAGATTTTTTTTTTGCCCCCTCAGATTCAAGATTTTCAAATAGTTGTATCTAAAAAAGCACACATATTAACTAATGTTTTGGGAAGATTTTTTTATTTTATTTTTTATAATATTATTATTATTATTTGTGACCCTGGACCACAAAACCATTCATAAATAGCGTGGGGAATATTTGTAGCAATAGCCAACAATACATTGTATGGGTCAAAATTATCGATTTTTCTTTTATGCCAAAAATCATTAGGATATTAAGTAAAGATCATGTTCCATGAAGATATTTTGTCAATTTCCTACCGTAAATATATAAAAACTTAATTTTTGATTAGTAATGTGTTGCTAAGGACTTCATTTGGACAACTTTTAAGCTAATTTTCTCAGAATTTAGATTTTTTTTTTGCCCCCTCAGATTCAAGATTTTCAAATAGTTGTATCTCAGCCAAATATTGTCCTATCCTAACAAACCATACATCAACGGAAAGCTTATTTATCAACGAAAAATTGACCCATATGACTGGTTTTGTGGTCCAGGGTCTCATTTAATAAAACCACTCACCGTTTGGTTTGGAAGATTTTAGCTCTGTTGCCTCCAAGATGGTGACAAGCAGGCGACCAATTCCCCTTGCCTTCATTGACCGAGCTGTAAAAAAAAAAAGTATAAAAACATGAACTTAGCCAACCTGTTGTAATAATTATTTATATTTATTTACAGACTATGATATACACTGGCAATCAAAAGTTTGGGGTCAGTAAGAATTTATGACTTCTAACTAAACTTCTTTTAATGTTTTCGAAAGAAGTCTCTTATTCTAATCAAGGCTGCATTTATTTGATCAAAAATGCAGTAACAGTAATATTGTGAAATATTATAATTTAAAATAACTGCTTTCTATTTTAATACATTTTAAAATGTAATTTATTCATGTGGTGGCAAAGCTGAATATTCAGCAGCCATTATTCCAGTCTTTGGTGTCACATGATCCTTCAGAAATCATTCTAATATTTAGCCAACAATACATTGTATGGGTCAAAATTATCGATTTTTCTTTTATGCCAAAAATCATTAGGATATTAAGTAAAGATCATGTTCCATGAAGATATTTTGTCAATTTCCTACCGTAAATATATAAAAACTTAATTTTTGATTAGTAATGTGTTGCTAAGGACTTCATTTGGACAACTTTTAAGCTAATTTTCTCAGAATTTAGATTTTTTTTTTGCCCCCTCAGATTCAAGATTTTCAAATAGTTGTATCTCAGCCAAATATTGTCCTATCCTAACAAACCATACATCAACGGAAAGCTTATTTATCAACGAAAAATTGACCCATATGACTGGTTTTGTGGTCCAGGGTCTCATTTAATAAAACCACTCACCGTTTGGTTTGGAAGATTTTAGCTCTGTTGCCTCCAAGATGGTGACAAGCAGGCGACCAATTCCACTTGCCTTCATTGATCGAGCTGTAAAAAAAAAAAGTATAAAAACATGAACTTAGCCAACCTGTTGTAATAATTATTTATATTTATTTACAGACTATGATATACACTGGCAATCAAAAGTTTGGGGTCAGTAAGAATTTATGACTTCTAACTAAACTTCTTTTAATGTTTTCGAAAGAAGTCTCTTATTCTAATCAAGGCTGCATTTATTTGATCAAAAATGCAGTAACAGTAATATTGTGAAATATTATAATTTAAAATAACTGCTTTCTATTTTAATACATTTTAAAATGTAATTTATTCATGTGGTGGCAAAGCTGAATTTTCAACAGCCATTATTCCAGTCTTTGGCGTCACATGATCCTTCAGAAATCATTCTAATATTCTGATTTAGTACTCGAGAAACATTTCTTATTATTATCAATGTGCTGCTTAATAAAATACTGTGATTCATCTTTTCAGAATTCCTTGATGAATAGAAACTCCAAAACAAAAGCATTTTTAAATAGACATCCTTTGTAACATTATACATTAATTTACTGTAACTTTTGATCAATTTACTGCACCTTACTGAATAAAATTATTCATGTCACAAAAATATTACTGACCCCAAACCTATGGATTGTTGTGTATTAGGCGAGTACTCCTATTCAGTGTTCCAAATAATAAATAAAACTTACATTGATAAGCCTTTTCCCGTTTCTTCTTCTCTGTCTCAATGAATGCTTCTGATGCCGCTTTGATCTTCTGAACCCATGCAGTCCTAGCAGGATTCCAAGGAGATAAAACATTTTGTGTCATAAAATGTTGCTTGAAGCAAAAAGTAAGTGTTTTCCCTAAACATTCATTTGCATTAAAATTCTGTCAATTCCACTTGCAGTGGCATTTCAGCAGCATGAAAAGCGGTTGTTTTTTCTCTACCCATACAGTGTGGCTATAACAACATTCCTTTAAGGGTTCATAAAGCCTCCCATAGTGTCCAGTAAATAGTGGCTTGCTGATAAGACTGATAAAGCGAGCAGTCGCTGAAACAGACCTCTCGTTAATGTTCTCAGTCTTCAGTGTGTACACACGATCTATGTGGGAAATGTGGAAGACGGCCTCATCGCTGGACGGATCTGACGGAAGCTTCACCAGAACTTCATTGAGGAACACAGGCTAGGAACACAAACATACACAATACCCCAGAGCTTTTTTTCTTTTGTTCATAGGTTTAACCATAAAGGAACGCTAATCTGTAAAGAGGAGTGGAACCCTACCGTCTTATACATCTTGTACTGGGTGTTGGACTTGGGGCTAAAGAGCTTGTCCGTTCCTGAGGAACTGAACTGCTTGACAGCTTGAGTGAACAGCATAAAGTCGTTGAACAGAAAGATGTATAACTCCTTGTTGCTCTTGGTCTTAAACACCTTCCCGCTGTGCAGCAATATACGAGGACCCAAGCAGTTGGTCAGAGAGTTGAAGGTCAGATTCTAGACAAGTGGCACAATAGAAGAATAAGAAATCTAATACACAGCGGTACATGAAAGTTTAAGCCAAAGTCTTTCAACCAATCAGCCCTCAAATTTTATGGTACCATTCAAAAATTTAGTCAGTAAGATTTTTAAAAAATAAATTAACACTTTTATTGAGAAAGGATGCATTAAATTGATCAAAGAGATAAAAGATTTTCAAATAATTGCTGTTCTTTCGAATTTTCTATTCAAAGAATCATGAACAAATATGTATCACTGTTTCCACACAAATATTAAGCAGCCCCATTGTTTTCAACATTGTTAATAATACAACATTTTTCTTGAGTAGCAAATCAGCATATTAGAATGATTTCTGAAGGATCATGTGACACTGAAGACTGGAGTAATGATGCTAAAAATTCAGCTTCGCCATCACAGGAATAAATTACATTTTAAAATGTATTAAACGGAAAACTATTATTTTAAATTGTAATAATATTTCACAGTATAACTGTTTTTACTTAATTTTTGATCAAATAAATGCAGCATTGATGAGCATAAGAGACTTCTTCAAAAATCTTACAGACTAGAGAGAACTATTGAATGGTAGTGTACATCTAGACGATAGCTTATGACTGATCCAAATGTCACATGACTAAAATACTGTGCTTTTTTTGTACCTCTGTGATGCCTTCACACTGCACATGGGACTGGATCCACTCCAGCCTGTCAGAGGTCTCCTTCTCCCTGACACCTTCGTTCACCTGAGAGCACAGCAGCTCTGCCTTCTCCAAAGCCTCTCGCAGCTGATTACAGTCCATGTGACTGTCTGGAGTACTTTCCAGGATCTGGACACACAAATACACACAAGTATTGGTTAACATTAACAATGCACTAATCATTTGCATTAATGATCAACATCTAAAATAACAGATATAGAATAATGAAACAGATCTAAAATAAGTTATTTTCACTGTACTCACATTTTTAATATGGAGAGGATAGCGAGTGATCCTTTGCATAGGTTTGAGTAAAAAGCTAGACAAAGGCATTCCTTTACAACGGTAGTCTGTAGCAATTTTCTGAAGAAAAAAAAAAAATATTACAATTAACATTACTGCCAAGAAAATATTTAAACCAAAAACTCACATTGATGATGATATAAATTATGCACAATTATAATATTATTTTATTATGCTATTAATCATCACTATACATTATTATAATACTTGGGATATATGCACTTTCAAAAATGTATATGCCATACTGAAAGACCATGAACTGCAAAAAAAACTAATATTACTTATATTTCATTCAATAAATAAATAAAATCATTAAAATAAATAAACCAAAAATATAGCCTTTCATTTAATAAGATATCAAATAAATAATGAAAAAAAAGTCTTAAGTCGCTTGGGTATAATTGTAGCAAGAGCCAACAATACATTGCATGGGTCAAAATTATTGATTTTTCTTTTATACCAAAAATCATTAGGATATTAAGTAAAGATCATGTTCGGTCCGTGTACGTTTTGATCATTTCATCTCCTATTTGGAACGCAATAACGAGAAATGAATTTACCAGTCTCGTCTCGTCTGGATTTTTCAAGAATACGTTATGTAGGGAGATTTTATCCGTCCTTACTTCAAAACATTTCTTGAAAAAAATTGGGGTTACAATAACGCAATTGAAGTGAATGTGACAAATCTTAAAAGAAAAAAGAAATAAAAAAAAAAAAGTTAAAACCCCAAACGAAAAATGAGAAATCGAGCCAAAATCTCATTTTCCTTTTGTTAAACTAAACGGAAAAACGAATAAACTAGCCGTTTTTCCATTTCTCGTTATTGCATTCCAAATAGGAGATGAAATTATCAAAACGTACACGGACCATGTTCCATGAAGATATTTTGTAAATTTCCTACAGTAAATATATCAAAATGTAATTTTTGATTAGAAATATGCATTGCTAAGAACTTCATTTGGACAACTTTAAAGGCGATTTTCCCAATATTTTGATGTTTTTGCACCCTCAGATTCCAGATTTTCATATAATTGTCTCTCGGCCAAATATAGTCCTATCCTAACAAACCATACATCAATGGAAAGCTTATTTATTCAGCTTTCAAATGATGTATAAATCTCATTTTCCAAAAATTGACCCTTATAACTGGTTTTGTGGTCCAGGGTCACATATAGCTTTGCATAATTTTGGTTTGGTAAAATTAAATAAAGCTTAACGTCTATTTTAACATAAGTATTTTTAACTGTTTAAGTGATGTATGTGAGGCTACCTTGAGGAAAGTTTTGAAGTCTGGCTCCTGATCGGTTCTCTGTTGCAGCAGCGTGGCACCGTTCAGCTGGCAGCTGCAGAAGCGGATGTAGGCCTGCATGTGTGACAGCTCAGAGGCCAGGATGTCTCCGATCATGTGAACAGGCATGTTCTCTCCCCCGGTCTTTTTCCTTGCTTTCAGTGCCCTGACAATGCACACATCATGCATGATACACTTCACATTGGTAAAAGATAAAAAATATTTAGTTAAGTTAACCTCACATACTTGAGCATCTTGGAGTTGCACTGGATAAGCTCCCTCCAGTTGACAAATATCATGTTCATTTCAGCCTCAGTGAGACGACCTGATTCAGACATGGGCTTGTAGAAGACCTTAAGAAAGACAACAGGAAAAATATAATTTTATCTTCATAAAAAAAAAAATTATGTATTATAAAATATTTAATTATTACATTAATAAATGTTACAAAAGATTTCTATTTCAGATAAAGCCGTCGCTTCACTAATGGCATCGTGGAGGATGTTTATAGTGTCAATAAGAATTGGTGGCAGAATTCATTCCATTATTAACAATCTTGAAAAATAAGTACATTTAATATAGTGAACACCAGAACAATTTAATTTATATAATATAATATAATAATTTTTAAATATAATAGCATTTTTATTCTTATTCTTTTATTTTATTCTTATAATATAGCACCTGGGTAAAAATAAAACAAACAACCAAATAAAATGACCCAACAGGCTGAACCCAGCATTTGGGTTAAAAAAAGAACCCAGCATTTTTTAGAGTGTATATGTGTGTGTATATATATATATATATATATACACACACACACACACACACAAACACATATTTAAATCAAATATAATACAAATTAATTTAAAAAAGCACTATGACAATCCAAATGTACTGTTTTGCAAAGTAATACAAGTATTTTACTAATTCTATATAATTATTATACTATTTTATTACACTATTATTAATTATTAGACTATTATTACACTACTTGGGATATTTGTACTTTCAAAAATTCATACTGAATATGGCAAAAAAGCTTAATATTATTCATATTTATGTAATTAAATAAAATCATTAAAATATATAAACTGAAAATACAAACTTTCATTTAATAACATACTAAATAAATAATGCAACATATAATAAAGTTAAAAAAAACTTCTTTTTTTTCATCTTCATTGCTTCATTTTGGATTACTCATCCTGGTATTGTGGTACCACTAAAACGGTTGGCACCTCTTCTGTAAATTGCTTGTTTTATTCATATTACTAAGTTGATTTGGCTAAAACGGTCTGCTAAATAAATAAATGTTAATTAGTTGATCTGTGACTGTGTACCTCAAGGACTAGCTGTAGGTCTTCATTGTATTTCTCCTCTGTCTCAATGAGCTCGTGGATGTATCCTTGCCGTTTCTTCTCCTGCGGGCTCATTGAATCCAGAGTGCTCTGGTCAGCACACCCTACAAGAAAACGGTACAGGTGAACTCACCTAGACACTCGAAGCCCATAAACACAACAAAACACACACAAACTGACAGCTGCAGAAGATCCTTCAACAACCTTACTGCAAACACACTCAAGCACACTTAAAAGGAAGATAATGTCAGTCGCAGCGTGTTGATGACACTTCAAACCGCTCCAGCGTCAATCCTTACCTGTTGATGGTCTGTCCGTTTGACCATCCGGGGTGCCTTTAGTGGTGCCTTCATCGTCCACATCCCAGAGCCGTAAAAATAGCAGTTTACCCCCTGAATGATCGCTCATTTTTACGAGCTGTGCTTTGTAAATCGGCTCATTTACTGTAATGAACACTGCAAGCATGCAGGATTATTCTGTTTTCACCCATAATACAACAGTAGGATAACTATAACTAGATAGCAGTGAAGATTAGCTAGAGGAATACTATCAGTAATTCACTAGAAATTCATGAAGGTGGTGAAATATATGAGACACCACTATCTAATTAAATATGAATAATGATCAAACAATTAGATCATTACATGGCTACATTTTACTGTAGATGATAAAAAATTTGAATATTTATGGGCTTTTTTTCACTTTTTAAAAATGCATATCTGAAAGTGTTTTTTGGCACTGAACTCTTGTTACAAAAATTAAAAAGGAACGACGTTTGTTTTTTTTCCAAAAGACTTTAATGTCTAGATTTCTTCAAATCAAATAAGTACAAGATCCAAGTATTTGAGATATCTTAGGTATTATTAACAACATCCAATAAAATGACATTAAGGCAAACATTGGTCCACAACTTCACAACTATTTGCATAGTTTCCCATATATTATTAACAAATCTGTTTATACAGAAGCGAGTCATGCACAAACATGGCATATAGCGCAGTAAATATGTAACAATACCACCTAAGGCGAAAGCATTGTGCTTAAAATAGCATCAGCAGAACTATATTTGCAAATACACCACAGACAGTAACAAGTTGTCTTTCATTTTTGTTCTTACATTGAATTCAAACTAAAACTACTGAATATAAATCAAATGAAAGCAAAAGAGTGAAAACCATCTACAGATTCAAGGTGAAAGTGTCTCCAAAAAGTGACAGCTGTTTGTTCTTTAAAATGTCAAAGTGCCTTCAATAACCAGAGACTAATAATACTAAGATTAAAGTTGCATTATAACCAGCGTATATATGTAAAGTGTATCATTCATGTGATTGCGATGACATACTGAGGCAGTTTCACACTTTGTAACATGCCTTAAAATGTAACATCCAAACTGAGGAGCAACAGCTTTACTGTGAAATCTCACCGTCCCAAAATGACCGTATAAAAGAAGCTGCCACCTTTAAGAAACTTTAAGCAAACTAAAATTTAAGAAAATTCAAAAAAGGAAAACCAGATTTACTAACCCCCTACAAATCAGTTAAGATCGGTCCAGATTACCAGTCAACTGAATAAAAAGCCTTGTTTTAGTTTAAAAGAAATAAGACTGGTGAGGAAAGATACAGGAGGGTGATTGGGTGAGTAAATGGTGGTTTCAACAGGACCGCCTCCACTGTGAGAGGGGGATAGTGGGTCTCTTATGGATGAAGGAAAGGAAAGGTGTTACGTCCCTACAGAGAAGGACACAAATGAAGAACAAAGTCGAAGCGGAAAAGATTGCGTGAGAAATAAACGTGGCCAAATATGGAGTTTGAGAAGAGGAAAGGTCTAACATTCGATTAGATACTACATGTACAAGTATAAAAGACTGGAAACACCCTTTCCATTATAACTGCAAAAATAAAATGAACCATAAAGGCACCATAAAATAACACTAAATATCGATTATATTTAAAGCAGGATAAAAATGTCATTATAATAATGTAATGAAATTGTAATACACTCCGTCATAAATACAAATCATTTCTTATAATAAACACCCACATTTAAGGAGCATAGACAGCAACAATTTTTTCTTTAAATAATCTGAAACCAATTTAATTTTCAAAAAAAAAAAAAAAGAGTAAATTTTATTGTTGCAAACACAACCAAAAACCTGCAAAATGATTAAAAACACATAACCAAAATAGACTGGTCTGTTTATGGGTCTCTACTTACAATGCTGACTGGGGTCAGAATCAGAGGTGGTCATTTTCACATAGTTGGTAGGAATCAAGCCCGTGACTCCATTGAGCTCTCCTTTCCACCAGTCAGGATCGCTTTTGTCCAACACGTTGATAACTTGACTCTTCGAGAAGCTCAGCTCGTCCTCATTCGCGGCGGTGTAGTCGTATATGGCAATGACTTGGCCGACTAGAGTGAGGACAGACAGTGAGAATGAGGAGAGATTCACCAAAAAAAACAACCTTGGAAAGCTGTTCTGTTTCTTACCAGCCGCAGATGCAGGTGTAGATTTGCCGCTGTTTGAGCCTAGAAGCTTGACGTGTGAAGCAGGGAACCAGCCCTTCTGACGCTTCTTCCCCCTGGCCTGAAGACACAAACAAAAACTTTTGCAGCTATTTTGAATTTTGTTTTGTTTTTTATCATCAATTATTGTGTGTGCAATTCCAGATATATAACTATTGACAGTAAATTAAAAATCAGCTAATAACTGAAACACACCAATATATCATAACCAATATATCCATTATAAATAATATGGGCCATAAGATGGAACACATGGAAAAAGCATCAAGTAAAATCATTTAAAACTGTGTTTTATTAGTTCCTTGATTAACATAATTGGAGGTAATGGCTCATTTAATGTATTTAAAGGGATAGTTCACTCAAAAATGAAAATTCTGTCATTAATTACTCACCCTCATGTCGTTTCAAACCCGTAAGACCTTCGTTCATCTTCGGAACACAAATTAAAATATTTTTGATGGAATCTGAGAGCTGTCTGACCCTGCATAGACAGCAATACAACTGAAATGTTCCCAAGTCCAGAAACATAGCAAGGAGATCTGTAAAATAATCCATTTATTTTTTATTCAACAATTCGTCTTCTCCGCATCACCCTGTAGCGCCATTTTGGAGAATATCAGCTGGACGTAAACAACTTATGCTGTTCTGTGTCAGCTGCGTCACGCCGAATCAGTTTCATATGTTGTTGTGATTTGATCTGAATGAAAACAGCGTATCCATGTGACGCAGCTGACACAGAACAGCATGTTGTATTTTGTTGTTGCATTCAAGCAATTGACGCCGAACTGCCGTTAATTCAAAAGTGAAAGTAAAATGCGCATGGCGCTTTTAAGCTATTTAAAAGTGAAGGAAAGCGATGAAAAGAGGGAAAATTAAAACAAACTAAAAACGAACAATTGCTTTACTCCGAATTGCCGCTATTTGAAAGTTAAAGTAAAATGGGCACACCCAAAAGCGAAGGAAAGCGAGGAAAAGCCCCCGCGGTGATACCGGTGTTGTCACACGTCGATTAACCGGTGGGAAAATTTCCTCACCGTCACAACCCTACTATGCAGGGTCAGACAGCTCTCAGATTCCATCAAAAATATCTTAATTTGTGTTCTGAAGATGAACGAAGGTCTTACGGGTTTGAAACGACATGAGGGTGAGTAATTAATGACAGAATTTTCATTTTTGGGCGAACTAACCCCTTAAGCAGCATGAACTGCTCACTCACCTGCAGTTCCCCGAGCCACCAGCCGGAAGGGTTCTTGGTGAGGATGAGGATGAGCTGTCCTGGGGCTAGATTCAACTGCTCTGCACCTGCAGCTGTGTGCGCAGTGGTCACCTGGGCCACTTCTACAAACAAAATAACACATTATAGGTTAAAATAATTATGATTCATTACTGTGATTTCATTTTGACATATAACTTTATGTTGTTATGTACTTACCTGGTTTCTTTGCAGGTGTTCCAAGTTTACCAGAGAGACTTGATGCCTAACAAGGAGAAAAAACATGTATTATTATCACAAACCAACAACATGTATAAATGTCTTTAAATACAAAAATAAAATTACATCAGCCTCCTTTGGCTTGACGTAATTGGAGGGGAAGACTCCTGATCTGTCTCCAATGCTGCCTCTCCACCACTCCCCTTCTCTCTCTGATACCAGGATGGTGTCTCCCTCGGTGAAGGTCAGGTCTCCGGGCTCAGGGCTCTCGTAAGTGTACAGAGCCACGTATTCTGATGACAGGATCAACATACAAACACGGTTCAGGGTAACACGGATCACAAGGACAATACTGATGTCAAGAGATTAATCTGTGGTGTGTGTTCACAAGCATAACAGACACGAAATACAAAGGAAATGAATATACTGTACACACACAGGAAATAAATGTCTGGGTTGCCCTCAAAGAATGTTTAAATCACACTAAAGAATCAATTATTAAATAACTAATTACACTACCGTTCAAAGGTTTGGGGTCAGTAAGATTTAAAATTAAAATAAATAAATTCTTTCCCTCAGCAAAGATGCATTTAATTGATCAAAAATGACAAAAAGTAAAAACATTTATAAAGTTACAACAGATTTCTTATTAAAATAAATTCTGTTCTTTTGAATATTCCATTCATCAAAGAAAAAAGATTTACCTCAATCAAAGGACTCCCTCAAAAAAATATTAAGCAGCACAACTGATTTTAGCATTTATAATAACAATAAATGTTTCTTGAACAGCAAACTGGCATATTAGAATGATTTCTGAAGACTGGAGTAATGGCTGCTGAAAATTCAGCTTCATCATCGCAGGAGTAAATTACATTTTAAAACATTAAAATAAAAAAAGTTGTTTTAAATTGTAGTAATATTTTGAGATATTACTGTTTTTACTGTATTTTTAATAAAATAAATACAGTGGAGAGAAAGAAACTTCTTTCAAAAAATATTAAACATAACTAAATAATAAATTTTAAAAAAATCTTACCAGCTCCAAAACTTTACATTAAATAATAACATAAGAAATTTAATAATTGAGCGATCTCCATAATGTCAATTTTTGGGATCCACAAAACTACATTTTGTTTCTTATTATATAATAGCAAATAATTTTTATGTTGCAGTACCATATGCAGTATTGCACCAAAGATATCTTCTCTTAGATACTAAGGCAAGCTGTTCTTAATCGCAAACTGCTTCAGACTCTCATAACTGCAAAGTTTCCCAGTGGAAAAACCGAATGTATTTTCTCTTACCTTCATAGCTAGATCCATCTGCGGAATCAGATCCATCAGTGGAACTATGGGGGGAGGGAAATTAAACATTAAAGAAGCACCAAACAAGGTGATTGAATAGTGTTTCAGGAGAAAACTGTTAAATGCCAAATGAATAATGACAACTGCAAACAGAGAAAGTAAAGCAACACAACATCAGAATTAGTCTCTTTGCAGGAACCTCTGCACCTCAGGACACCAGTGAGTTTTAGTATGCAAAGAATCACTTGATTTAGTTTGAAAATACCATTTCACATGAACTTTTTCCACAGACAAAGTACATGTAACACTCACAGCTACACACTCGGTCTATTTTGGTCACAAACACTTCAGCATTGTTATTATTCATATTAAACCACTTGAGCACAGTGTTTGTATTTACTCTGCTTGTGCATCACTGGCGCTCAGCACTGTAACATAGCTTTTGGGGAACCACCCCTGAATCCTATTAAGCTCTCCAAGCCACCAGTTCTCCTGCTGCTCCAGAACTGTGATCACATCATCTTTGGAGAAGTTGAGATGGTTGTCCTTCTTTGCGGTCCATGAGCACAGAGCTTGAGCTTGCACATTCCCCACCACCTGAAAACATGCAGCAAATGTCATTGCATTTCACCACAAGGAAGTTGTAGCTTACATAAACACTATGCGGTTATTCTCAAGGAATCCTGCATACCTGACCATGGTTGGAGGAGGCGGAGCCTGTGGCAAGGGTGGGGGTGGGGGTGAAAGCGGAGTTCAACCGTGATCCACTCGGTCCGTCGCTCAGTTTGCTGGTGAAGAAGGTTTTAGAATATTCCACATGTTCTACCATCATGCTCAAGATTCGAAATGAAACCGTGCATCTTTATGAACTATATTCACACAAAGTCTTAACATTGACAGATAATTTTTTCCATTTGTATTTTTTTAAGACTTAATTAGACAATGCGAAAAAAAAAATTCGTAATAGTTTATACTTTCAGACTTGGTGTGAACATGTCTTGTACTCAAAATGCATTTTGCTTGTTTCACATGAAAGACATGCAGTTTGTAGCTGTGAATGTTTTCTATAATGGCTCTGTACCCACATGCACCTTGTCTGTGAGTGCAGATTGAGAAAGATTGTACAAATGATTGCGCAAGAGATGTAAATGAAGCATTTGAACAGTATGAGGTAGTCAGATTGGAGATCACACCTGACAGAGATGGAGACCTGTGGCTTTAGGGCTTGTTTGGCCACGAGCGGAGCCTCTGATTTGGCCTGCTTCTCCACATAGCTCTCAGGGAACCAGCCCATCTTCCCCTGCCGACTGCCATACAGCCAACCCTGCTCTCGCTCTGTGCTCTCATCCACCTAAACAAACACAGATCCAGCTGAGTAAACTCTAAATCTGAATCTTACGCTGACGAGAGTTTCACAGCTTCACTACATGTTCCCACAATCCCTTTTAACACTGAAAAAAAAAATCCAAATTGCAATTATTTTCAATGCCAATTGTTATTACCGCAACACAGACTTTGTACTGCATTACACACACACACACAAAAAAGAAAAAAGAAAAAAGAAAAAAAAAAACATACAAAGAAAAATAATTCTGAAATTACAGATAAATATGAGAACACAACACACCATCAGAATGTGTGTGTGTGTGTGTGTGTGTATACTTAAAGTTTAGGGGCCGGTAACATTTTTTTATGTTTGTGAAAGTCTCTTGGTCACCAAGCTAAATTAAAAATACAGTAAAAACAGTAATATTGAGAAATAGTATTACTATTTAAAGTAATTGTCCCTCTTTCTTTATCATTAGCCATAGAGCAGCCACTACTACTACGTGTTCCATGTCACATGATTCTTCAGAAATCATTCTAAAATGCCGATATAAAGGTCAAGAAAAATGTTGTTGAATATTTGTATTTTTGTATATTTATAAAACCATGATACATTTCAGGATTTTTTTTTTATATAAAGTTAAACAACAGTATTTGTTTGAACTATCAATCTTTTATAACAATGCAAAATTCTTTATTGTCACATTTGATCTATTTAATGTGCTAAATAATAGTATTAAACCACATCTACACCGAACGCAACCGTTGTACTGCAACAGCTAGAAGCGTTCTACACTGTGACGCTGCAAATTAATTTGTCCTTTAAATCAGTAGTAAAAGCACTTGGTGTATGTCAGAAATAGAACGTGGCATCAGTTAAAAAAATAAAACTTTTTTGTATATATAAAGGTTTCATTTTCTTCAAAATATAATAAAGAAAAGGCTAAATCTAGCATCTTATATTTTGTCTTCTAGATTTTGGGGCAGACGATTGGCAAGTTTTGTGAGATTTGCTCTCAAACTGACCTCAATCAGGTCATCGCTTTCAAAGGAGAGCTCATCATCGTTTCTGGCAGTGAAGGGGTAGAGGGCTTTAAACGTTGTCAGTGCCGCTGATCTCCTGTGCTGCGTGCCAAGAGGATGTCTGCTGCCTGAAATCACGAGGATACTTTCAATCATTCCAATCATATCAGAGATAACTTAACTAGCCATGCTGGTTGATTTTAAATCTTACAGTACGCTTTTTCTTACCTTTCCTCTCCTCCAGGCCGCGCAGAAGAGCAGCAACAATGTCTGATTTAACAGTGTTCTTCTTGTTCTGTTCATCGTCTCTCAGTCTTACGGCTGCAGCCTCTTCCTCCTGCTGTTTCTTCTTCCTCTCCTCATCCTGTTTCCTTTGCTCCTCCTCCCGACGCCTCCTGTCCTCCTCTTCCTGCTTTTTCCGGTCCTCCTCTTTTCTTTTTCTCTCCTCTTCTAGTCTCTTCCTCTCCTCTGCATCTCTCATGGCAGCCTCCTGTGCACGAAGTCGCCTCCTCTCCTCCTCCTCACGCTCCCTTCTTCTCTCCTCTTCTCGTCTCTCCTCCTCTTTCTTTCTCCGCTTCCTCTCCTCCTCCAATCTTAACTCCTCCTGCCTCTTTCGCTCCTCCTCCAGTTTTCTCCTTTCTTCCTCCAGTTTTCTCCTCGCCTCCTCCAGTTTCCTCTTTTCTTCATCTCGCCGCCTGCGGTCCTCCTCCTCCTCCTGCCTCCGTTTCTCCTCAAGTTTGCGTTTTTCTTGTTCTCTCCTTTCTTCCTCTTCCTCCCTGCGCCTCCTCTCCTCCTCCTCGCGGGCCTTGCGCTCTCGTTCCGCTTGTTCTCTAGCAGCCTGTAAACGAGTTTGTCTCTCCCTCTCCTCCTCCTCATGAAGTTTGGCTTCTCTTTCCTCCTGTATTATCTTCTGTTTCTCCTCCTCTTCACGCCGCAGTTTCTCCTGCCATTGCTGCTCCTTCTCCAGTTTGATGCGTCTGTATAATTAAATAATTTTTGCTTGTCAAATCCTGAATTCTTTTGAAGTTCCATGTGAGTGTGAGTGTTCTATAGGGGAAAAATTTTTTTTTTTTTAAAACTTACTTCTGCTCTTCCTCTTCTCTCCTCTTCTTTTCCAGTTCCTCCTGCTTGCGTTTCTTTAGCTCTCTGATTTTTTCTTCCTTAATGGCGCGTAGTTTTTCCAAAGCAGACTGTTGCGTCCTCTGGCTCTCTCGGAGATCCTAATTAACAAACCAAAAGATTATGACACACTGAACTCAACTGTAAGAGACCCAAAACAACCCAATTTACATTCTTAACACAGATACCTGATTTTTAGCTTAACTTTTAATAAAAAAGAAAAACTGTCATTTAGACCATAAGGTAATGCTTTTAGCAAACTTGCACACATCTGACTCCATTCTGGTATGCAATGCATAATTTTCCACATTCCAAATCCATTTAGACTAGTTTCTCGTCATCGAATATCCTTTTTCAGTCAGAAGGACATAACAATAAAAGGATTCACGCTGACTTGTAAGCCAGAATGCACTCTAAAACATTGCTGTCTTAGTTAACTATAAAAAAATTAAACACAAACTAATAAAAATGCCAAAAACACAAAATGAATAAAACTTAAACATTTAAATTAAAACTAACACTAAAAAGAAATACTAATTTAAAATATTAATAAAAACAATATAGTAGTCTACCAATGATGCTAAAATAACACTGCTCCTATCTGACACTTTTTAAAATAAATATTGCTAATCCTATTGCGCACAATTCACGTGTGAACCTTTTCGAATAATAATTTAAAAATTCATGTTTCCCACCTCTGAAATGAACTCCAATGTAAACAAGATAGGATAGACAGGAAATATTATAAATCACTAATACAGTATCACATAACATGTTTATATTCAATCCCACCCTAAATTATCTCCCACTGAAATATTGTTTCACTTAGAAATGAGTCACATTATGGAAGTTAAATGCATTGTGAATGGAATTTTATTCTGCCTTTAATCCATCCCTGATAATATGTGCAGGAAAGAACCTTTGGTAATGATCTAAAGGTGAAGCTGCTACAGTAAGAGTGAGCAGGAAAAGGGAAAAAAAGAGACCTTCAAAAGGAAGAAGAGATTGCCGAGGCAACTCAGTAAAGAGAGCAGGCCTTTAAGCATGCAGTCATCCATTTCCTCAAACTGCAGCGAAAGCCAGGGAGAGACAGACAAGTAGACAGACAGACAGAAAAGCTCTACAGCTAGTGATACAGACACAGGAACAAAAGCATAGGGGTTACTCGCATTAGTGTCATCAGAAGCAGTCTATATGCTGTTAGCACTGATCGGTTAAGAAAGACTTGTTACAGAAATGCTAAATAGCTGGGGACTAAAATATTTTCACTCAAGTTAAAATGTCCTCTGTCAGTCAGCATCTTGTAAAGTGCAACTAGTCTAGCTAAACATGCAGCTCAGTTTGTGCTGCTCTGAATGGTTTGCATGTAATTATTAGTCATGGCTGAGTGATATTAATGGCTTACCTGGATTTCTTTCTTATACTGATCTATATCTGCTAATTTAACTGCAGTTTCCTTCTCCAAAGCATTAAGCTGTTCTTTAAGCTTTCGACAGGTAAGATCCTTGTCTTCTACATTCCTCTGTAAAGTTTTAACTGTTGCAGCTGCATCAGGAAAAAAACAAAACAAACAAACAAACATACAAATTGTTGGTGCTCTCACATTTACAGGGAACAAAGTTTATTATTATTATTATTTTACAATTCAACACATCATTCATGCTTAAGTTTTTTTGTCACAATTCCAGATGCTTGTATCAAAAGAAAAAAAGAAAAAAAAAAAGTTTAAAATAGCAATACTTGAGGAAGGGGGGGGGGACATAATTGGCCACGTGTCTTACTAGGGAGGTTGTTCAGACTCGGGCTGCGGAGTCTGTCATTGAGTTTTTGCTGTTCTATGGTCGACTGTCCCAACTTTCTTTTAAATTCCTGCAAAAATCACATACAAGTCATGATTACTGCTATGCACTTATGAAGCAATCTACATCTAAAATTAAGATTTTTTTAAGAATAAATGGACATTTTAGTATAAATTAATAAATAGAGTTAACTTGAATACACAAAGACACATTCAAAATTCATGGGTGCTGTTACGGATGCAGCAGTCAGACCTCCAACTGTTTCTGCAGAGAGTTGATTTCTGTGATGCAGGAGTCTCTTTTCTGGTTGATCATTTCAAGCTCATTTTTATGAATTCTCTTTTTGCCTTCAGCATCTCGAAGCTTGTCAGAGATTTGTTTCTGCTTGTTGCCCTAAAAAGAGAGGGAAATATTTTATCAAGCACGCTGTCCATTTCAAAAATAGGAATTATAATAATTTTGTACGTAATAGAAATGTGTTGTTAAATTGAATGTGCTTGGTTTCACACATAATGAGTCTAGATGAAATGTAGTGGTTGATAGCATGATGTCCTAAATCCTCACCACAGCCTCCAGCTCCATCTCCAGACTCCTCTTCTTGGCTCGGAGCTTGATGATCTCCTCCTGCTCCTCACTCTTCTGGTTTAGGAGCTCCTGCTTTCTCCTCCTCTCCCACTCAAGCTGCCGCTGGCGCTCCAGCTCCTTCTTGGCTGCCTGTAAGGAGCATCATAGCAATGGGTAGTAAAAATGTTTTCCTGAATTTTGTGCATCTATATAAACTTTTTGTGAAATGTAAACACATTTTGGAAAAAAGAACCTGAAACATCCTCTCACCTCCTTCCTCTCCAGCTCTTTGAGTCTCTCCTCCTCTCTTTGTCTCTCCAGCTCCATGCTTCATGCAAGTACTGGGGAGGGCAAACACCTACCAGATGGCAGCTAGCTGAGTCTGAGTAAGCATTGTTGTAGCCATTGCAGTTCTCACTTGAGGACCTGCAGAAATGAAAAAAAAAAAAGCAATAAAAGAATTCATATTGATGCTAATTACCATTTTCATAGAAAATGATTTTTACTAGATTATAGGGAGAAAAATGCCTATTTGCTGTTTTAGAAACTGTCTTTTTTTATTGCTGTTTTTTACAACCAGCTTGTTGATACTGTTGCTGTACTAAAATAACTGGTCTGACTAGAGCTGGTTGATATTCCTAAAGTCACAATGCTGGAATCCTCCTAAACCATCAACACATTACGACATCTAGAAACTCTTTTCACACAGAAAAATGAGTGTCATTCTCAAATTACGTGTAACAAAACAGCTTGCCCCTGAGATGTAGGTAGTGGGATTAAACTTAATGCCATAAACCTGTGAAATAAACCTTACAAAATCATGTTGTACCCACGTCCTCATTCCTGAAATTCTCTAGTACATGGGTCTTTGTCATGAGGTATGTAAGTGATACAGTCAACTGCTTTGCAGATGAGCCACATGGGTGTGGATTGCCATCCTACTGCACTACTAGCCTTCAGCTAAAGTCTCTACATACCACATTAACCGTATAATCATGAGATTATCACAGTAATCACATTTTAAAAGTTTTGTCCCCAGGCATCCTTAAGAGAACATATAGTACCTATAGTACATTAGTGCTATCTGAACTATCCGTTTGGATATTATTTGCATATTAATAAGACAAACAACCGTTTTCTTTTTAAAATCCTTTGTAAATAAATACCTGTTAGATAACCAATCATTTGCTTGTCCAGGCTGTTAAACTGCTGCCTGTATTTGAGTCGCGATGCCTGTGGGACGGCCCAATCAGAAGGGCCGCCCATAGGAGAGTTGCTGGCCAATGATGTGGAGGGGGAGGAGTTTGAGCTGTAGACATAAGTACACAAGTCACTTTGTGTGTGGATAGAATTATGTACACAGTCAGTGGATTAATTATATACTATAAAGGTCTATGCGTGGAAGTTCCTGACCTGCTCGAGCCCAGGTCCAGCAAAGATGGAGTGGCAGAGAAGCCCAGTGGAGAAGAGGAAAAGGAACTTGAAACCGGGAAAGCTACAGAAAAAAAACACAAACAAACACACCTGAAAGAAAAATGTAGGCAGTGACACTCGTTCAGAGACAGAGTGTACAAGCAATTAATGAAGGAACACATCATGCACGAGAACATAAACCGCAAAGTTGTCATTTTGAGACGGTTTATGCATAAAGAGCTGCTTGTTAAATCAAGATATAGCTCAGTCTTATAGGTACAAGCTGAGCTAGTCCTGACACATGAAGGCTGAAGCAGAGAAAATGCTGACTGCAGTAAGAGATCAGTGTCATTTCACCTTTAGCACATTATATATTCACAGGGGCTCTTGGCTTTACAACACATCCACAATGACAAAACACTATCATTCAAAAGTATGGGGTCAGTAAGATTTTCAAATGTTTTTGGAAGAAGCTTATTTAAAAAAAATTAAAATAAATGTTATAAATGTTACATAATAAATGTTATTATTAACAATGGTACAATGGTATGTAATATATATATATATACATATATATATACATATATAT
>NW_015656153.1:795226-840202 GCF_001515625.1 Sinocyclocheilus rhinocerous | reverse complement strand
ATTTATCATGTATATATATATATAAATACACACACATACAGTATATATTTAGAAATTATTTACATGTATATACATTTATATATTTATACTATTATATTTTATATTATATATAAATATATTTAATATATAAACATAACATTTTTCTTATATATACACATGCATGTGTTTGTATTTATATATACATAATATATGAGTGTGTACTGTGTATATTTATTATGTAAACAAAAACTTTTATTTTGGATGAGATAAATTGTGATTAATCGTTTGACATCACTAATATATATACTGATCCCAAACAGTTTAATGCTATGTAAAATAAATATAATCAAAATAAAGACCTGAAGTGTACCATCAGAACTGCCACACTGAATCTTCGAACTGTCATAATCTCAAAAAACAAATGGCATAATTTTACTAGATTCAGGCTTCACTGCCATGTGGACATTACAGTGTCTCTGTCTTACTGGAAATGAGAGGGATGGGGGTCGGCTGTAGAATGGCAATAGGTCCATTAGGCAGGGCTGGAGTGCTGATGGTGGGCATCACTGGCACCGACAGCCCTGTGCCCATCATGGGAGTCATGCCCGGCATGGGGCTCATGGTAGTCATTGGTATAGGGGTCAGAATGGGCACGCTGGGCATCATGGGTACATTTGGCATAGTTCCCATTCCTGCAAAAGCACAAGGGCAAATTCAAACAGACATATCTATACAATAAGACAACAAGATTGCTTGAGAGGTTTTCAAACCATTTCTTTTTATAGCAAGACCTCATTAGTTTAACACTAACAAAATCTATTTTTTACAAATATCAAAAACAAAAGCTAAATCTTAAAGCTGACAAGCTGAAGACATGTTTCTCGTGTACACTTTGAAGGTCGTGGTTACAGCCATCTGTTCCACATTACAACTCAACTCATCTTGTGGCCATCAAGCTGTGCACCTGCTGTCATAAGAAGGACTTTCACGAGGATTGAGGTTTTCCTAGCAAATGGGGAAGTATCTTTTGACATTTGCAGTATTTTGCACTTTTATAGCATTGGCTAAATCTAAAATCTACTTCTAATGTTAATCAAGGTTTTTTTCCCACCAAAAACAGTCGTAACTTAACACTAAACTGCTACTGTGCCTTTAAGACTTAAATGACCTCTACATAAATGACCTCCATACAATGCAGGCCAGATTGCTGAACACTGAATATTGATGTTTGGGCAGCATTCATGTGTGACTGCGGCCGGTTATGGTAACTAAAGAGAATCTTTGGCCTGTTCTGTATTGTGATACTTGTGATAACAATTAGATTAACATTAATAATTTGTAATTACAACAATAAACTGTGTACTGATTCACATTTTGGTTACAGTGCAAGAGTGTTACAATTCCAATGCCCTCTTAGATCATCGCTCTGCAGGTTATAGTGTAGTTTGGCAGCGTACCGAGAGGTGTTGCTGGCATGGTTGGCGATGGCACAGGTGGCTGCTTCATGATGATGGGCAGAGCTGTAGGAAGATTTTGTCCCTGCAGTTTCATCTTGATCAGCTTCATGGCTATAGAAAACTCCAGCCGGTCCATCCTACCATCTTTATTCATATCAGCCAGGGCCCTACCAAACACAAACAAACAGGTCAAGACTTCTCCGTCAATTTCTTTTTTCTTTCTTTTTAAAGACTGTGCATGGTCAGGATTTATTACCAGATCTCAGCTAGCACAGACTGGGGAAGCCCTGATTGAATGAAGAAGCTTCGTGCTTTCTCCCCTATACACAAAAATTATTAAAATATAAATATTAAATAAAATAAAATATTTGGTACATAATTTCATATGTAGTACATAAAAATGTAAATTCATTTATGTTTGTATATATAATTAACTTCAAGAAATTAATCTCTCATTAAAAATTGAAATAAATAATAATATCATAATTAGAATAATAAAAAGGTTTTTAACATTAATACATTTGAATAATGGCTCCCCATCACATACCTGTAACAAAGCCCTGTACCGGCGAGAGGGTGTCAAACTTCTGATCATGTTTGTCCCTCTCCTCTGGGGTTATAGCCCAAATACTCCGACCACCTTACAAGAAAAGTAGACAAACAGAATAAGGCATAAAGAAGAGAAAAAGAAAGAGGGAAAAGAAATAAACTACTAATAGTGCAGGTGGATTCAATATTCTAGTATCAGCAGGTACATTTAAATGCACATAAACATTTGTAGTCAAGCTACAGTGGGATTTTGTATAGGCTGTTCAAATGATATATGTGGCACATCGCTTCTGTCTTTCGGCGCAAGTGTACAATGCAAAGGCCAAAAAAAAGAATAAATCACACTATATCACATTCCAACTTGCGTTGTCTAGGTCTGACTTTATAAAACCCAAACTGAAGAAGATTTAAGATGAAAATGTTTAAATTAAATATTAAAAAGACAAATTATTACTTTAGTCAGACTGAAATTGAACTTTTAAAGTGAAAGTGTATGTAAATGCACTTAGTGTCACCCTGATATTTATTGAAATTATATAGTTAAGTCAGCTTAAAGCAGCAGTAAACATGCAACATGTAAAAATTTCTGTATAACAAGTCACATATATTCCATTTCAACTATTTATTTTTAAATCATGAAAAAGGTGTACTTTTTCGGTTTTACAAAATAATCACCACCAACTGCTTTAATTTTTTACATAACATTAAGAGTGAGCTGTCATTTTAAATGACCAAATGAAGAGGAAATGACATCATTTGAGGATCCAAGTTTAAAATCTGGCAAGTTTTACTGTCATTTAACATTCACAATTTGATTAGCCGAGCATAACATATCCACTCCATCACATAACATAGCTAGAAACTTTTTTTTCTACCAGTCCCTTGAATTTGACTCTTGAATGCTTATTCAAAAACAAGGAGAACAGCAGCCATTTTGGCTGAAATTGTCTGAATATCCTAACACATTAATTTTCATTCATTCATTTATCATTATTAAAAACAACCATTCTCCAAAAGAAAAGGCAGACATGCCACTGAATGTCTTATAAAACTAAACTTTCAATAAACAACATCCCTTGAAACATTTACAGGGTGGCCCGATAAATGTTATTCAAATGTACAGCTACTGAGAAAACTGAGAAAGCATCTTCAAAATGTATATTTTAACAAGCACAAGTCAGTTATCAAAAAAGCTAAATCAATAAGCAGTGAGGTGTCAGTGTGACAGATGGGCTGCTGACAGGCAGAAATGAAAGCGGACGGTCAGAGCCGCTGGTGTGTGAGCAACGCATGCTGCAGTGTGTGAGAGCAGCGTAGCACCTGCACACACACCACAAATATGAACGAGACATGATAAATAGGAAAGAACTCATGTTCTAGTGCATTTATGAGGCTAAAGGTCCTCTGTGTACACACACACAAATCCTGTTGGTTGGGACACGTGGGTAAACACACACACATAGAAATATAAAGCAGAGCTCTTACCATTCATGGCTGCAGGTGGCAGGGATATGAGGAGAGTGGTCCTGATCTCCTCGTCTCAGCTGGCTAGCTCAGTCATCTGCACCACACACACACACACACAAAGAGAGAGAGAGAGAGAGAGAAAGAAGAAATGTCCACTCATTAATAATGCAGGCAGGGGAGTGCAGGGCTGTCGCTATCTCCATCCTGCACTCTCCGAGTGAAAGAGAGAGAGAAGAGGATGTGTGAAGGAGAGAGGAAGGGTGAGAGGGAGGAAATGAGCGCTCCAAACCCCCCATACAAATGTTTTCAACAGACTAATGCTCTATGTGCAAAATCTTAATAAACAATGACACTTTTATGACTGACTGCATCAATATCCTCCTCCTAATAACATCAGAAACTGATTTCACTGCAATCAAAGCTTGATCATTACTTTGGGTGGAAACAACACTTTAACCCTGCAAAGCCCGACGCATGAAATAAGAGCCAGGAAAACCTAATAAACAGAACTTTTAATGGATATAGTATGATACAGTAGAATATAAAGCTCACACTCAAGGAGGAAAAACACCAAGTTTATTCAAAGGCCTAAACTGAGCAAAAATATGCAAATTGGTGCAGATGCAAATATTTAAATGGCCAAAAATTGTGATGAGTTGTCGCTCTATATCTCCTAATAATGTCTTAGTAAGTATAAGGAAATAAAAGCGCTATCTAGGTTTATTCCTGTAAGCCTGACATTATTAGATGAAATCATATAATATAACCCTTGCAAATTTACTAAATAATAATGCTTCCGGTAAATGTCAGTGGTGGGAGTCAGTAATGGGAGTCAGCCAAGAACTCGGATTCACACATTAAATCAATTACAGTCTGACATAATCTCTGTACTGTACGCATGAAAAAAAGATCAAGATGGCAGATAATTATATTATATATGACTGGGGTGAATTGATATGGGTACAGACAGAGACCAAAACAGACATAATGGACAATGATTTATATGCGTGTACAAAAACAGGTATATAGATCTTATCTGCATTACATTTCATTCACACACACACACACACACACACAATGCTAAAAATTCAGCTCTGCAATCACAGGAATAAATGACATTTTCAGTCATATAAATGCAGCCTTGCTATATATAGCTGCCACAGGAAAAAAAAGGCTGAACAAATACAAAACTATTAGTTTATTTGAATACTGAAGGGCTGTATCTTTGTGTCTGTATATCCCCGAGAAACACATCTGACCAGACAGGGGGCTGGCAGACACCATGCAGCCTAATTATACAAGACCACCACAGACTAGTCAACTAGTCATTCAGACCACCCACACTTATAAAACTAAAGATTTTCATACACCCCTATTAAGTGGTCAGTATATCTTTGTATATCGGCCGATCCCAAAAAGTCCAAACATCAACTTGGTTAATATATGACTACCACTAATCATAAGTCATTTAACAGACCAGCTGTACTGTATCTGACAGCTGTCAGGTCTTCAAAACCAATTACTGATAACAGAATATACACACATTAAAACCAGGGAGAAAGTTGCTGACAGGAAGTGATGTGTGGCAGTATTTGCTAGGGCTGTGGGAGCAGGTCTATCGACCTTTTTCCTACGCCCCATGATGCTTTGCGCGAATTATGGGTGGAACTTCCATTACAACAGAAACAATCATTCGCTGCAGTCACAGTGTCGCTACTCATTCATTCATAGCAAGATGTGGAATCACACGCAGACAGAACTTATAAAGGACAACATCAATATACCTGTCCCTTCCTTAAAGGACGATTTTAAAAAGTGGCCGCGCATAACGTACAGTAGTATTTTTAGCTACTTTGTTAATTCAATTGCTTGTGACGGTAAGGCAATGAGCAATTGGAAAAGCTCAGAGGCTTACCAATACCTTCACAGTAATAAAGTAGGTTGTGTGCTATTCAAAGATGTGGGCAATGATTTCGTGTACTTAAAAGCTGATGTAGAGCCGAGTCAAAGCCTGAATGTGTCACACCATAAAGCTTGGGTTTTAGTGTCTACGTCAGGTGTCATACAGACGGCAGGGTGCTCATGTAGTCACGTAGCTGCAGTAATGTGGAAGGTCAGTAAATACATGTATATAAAAAAAAAATAAATAAATAAAAAAAAGGATGATGAGGACTCGCTTTAAATAAACTGTTTAAGGACAATGTACTAACATTGAAATGTATCATTTGATACAACGCACTGTGCATTGTGTAAATACGTTTTTACACTGTAAAAACTAAAATTATCATCAAAATTATAAAACATCTAAAATTACACTGCTAACCATACCCCTTAACCCTAACCATACCATGGAACCTGTGCCAGCCTTACCCAAATCACACCTCATTGGCATCAAATGTAAAAAAAAAAGAAGGGTAAAAAAAATTCTCACCATATGCACATAGTCGTTAAAGACACCTAATATGAAGTGGGATTGATGATGATGATTGTACTATATTATTAGTATTACCATTAGTATTAGGCTAGTAGTAAAAGCATAATCTGAGTGCTAACTAGTGTTTTACATCTAAAAGCTACAATCCTAGGGAGGCAAGAAAATAAAGAGTAAGAAAGACTATTATTTCTTCTATAAAGGTAGAGAATGCAGTCAGGCAAGGCAAGACAGGCATGTCATGTACTGATGTGCAAATGAAGTGGAATGCAGGCACGAGGAAGAATGTAGGGCTGAGGAAGGCAAAACACATCAACTTTAAACGCCATAGACCAGGCCACACATATCCAGGCCCATCATCATTACCTCCAGATCTAACAACTTCACCCCAGCATTTCAAGAACCATGCTGAGTTTGTAAGCCATAGAAATTCATCTTTGATGGCACCACCGTTTCAGCTGCAGACAGAAGGTCTTCTTCAGCTAAGCTTCAGAGCAGATTTAGACAGCAACAAGACCAGCTCAAACCGCACATAAACAAAACATTTCACCGTCGGTGTAACTCAGTCAACGCTGCTACTATTTCCGGCGGAAGTTATACCCATAATCGTTTTTACAGCAGCGCCCCCAGGAAAAAGGTGGATAGAGGAACAGAATGCAGTCAGACAGGACAAGCTTCCAGAAAAGCCCTCGGACAGGGCATGCTTGTCATGTGTGTCATATCACTCTCTTTTCTCTCATTCTCTCCCCATCTAACACACTGGCTGTGGTTTTCTTTTATTCAGAGAGTGATGGACAGATTGAGTGATTTATTTATTTGCATTTAATGCCATGACACAAATCTGTGCAAATATTAGGTAGGTCAGGTTCTGTAAGATTTTTTTTTTTTTTAAGAAATTGCTAATGCTCATCAAGTCATAATAGTGTGACATATTATTACAGTTTAAAATAGCCGTTTTCTATTTGAATATATTTTAAAATGTAATTTATTCCTGTGATGGCAAAGCTACTCAAGAAACATTTTTTATTATTATCATTATTAAAAAAACGTGTATTAAGTGCTGCTTAATATTTTAGTAGAAACAATACCGTTTTAGGATTCTTTGATGAAAAGAAAGAAAAATAGCATTTATTAAATTTTTTTGTAACATTAGAAATGTCTTTACCATCACTTTTGATTAAATTAATGAGTCACTGCTAAATAAAAATATTAATTAAAAAAATTAAACATTAAATTAAAAATTCAAATTGAATGATCTTGGACAAACTGCATATTTTAATGAGAATAACTATATTTAAATTAGAAACTGCATGCACTGAATATCTCTCTTTCCAGTACATATAAATTCAAAGGGAAATCACTCAAAACCGCTGTGTTCCTGAGAGCTTTGAGAGACCAATGGTATTTCATTGTGGCTTTGCATGTTATTTGCAGCTGGGTCAAATTTTGCATGAATTGATCTATAGCAAATATCCAAGATTCAGTTCTTAATAAAACATTGAAAAAATAAAATATTTCTTTACACTATATTATCATTTGCTTGCCAATTATAATGTCAAATTCGTTGGTACTGTATGAATTCTTTGGAAACACTGAATCACAGAGAAAAGCACAATGTAATTGTGTCATTCTTCCTTCACTCACTTTATTTTAATGACGTGTACAGTACGATGTGAGAACTGCAAAGATAGACTGTGAGTTCATAGCTGGGCATGTCCCACCACCTCCTGCCTCCACCCTGTGTATGATTTAACAGCCACAAAGGAACAAAGGAAGTGGGTGGAAAGCAAAAACGAAACAGGATGTCGACAGGTCACAAACAATGTTAAATGCTCTGGACCCACAGCCCTGTGGTCGGAGAGGACATTAAGCCACATTAAGACCAACAAACCCTGTCTGTGTGTCAGACCTTTAACTTTTGTGCTTGCCACTGAATTCTCAGTTCTCATAAAATGAAAGCATCGATTGTAGATGAGAACGTGGCGCCTTGATCATGTAAAAAAAAAAAAAATCTCTGGCAATATTACCAGAGATGCTTGGTACCAATTTCATTTCCCTATACTGTTAAATTATATTAGTATTATATATTTATATACCATTATAGTATTTATTAATATTTTGAATTAGCTTTTATTTTTATATTTTCATTTTAATTTTGAAGTTATTAATCTTGTTACGTGCTTTTGCCATTTATTTTTGCCATTTATTATTTTATTTCAGTTGTATTTCAATGATCAATTTTTTATTGTTTTAGTTAACAATAAGTGCACTGTTTCAGCAACATATTTTATGTGCCAGAATAAAATATTTTTTTTCATTAACCGTTCAAATGGTATTCAATGAAAAAAAAATGGTTTATCATATTCAATCTTTCATAATCTGATGCTTTCAACATTATCAGAGACCATTCTTCAAAAAATCCTCATCTGTGCTAGAGAGCTAGATAACTTTAGCTTGGTGACATAGTCTAATCAGTATAATGTTCAATACAGCCCCTTAACACCAAGTTCGCAGTGCATTAAAACATGCACATGATCAACAAATACAAGACATAGTATCACACTGGCTCTGTGGCATCCTTTGTTTTTTTAACCTTGTATATAATGATGCCCAACATTCCCAACTGTCTTTTTAAAGCAAATATTTTTTCCAGGTTGTAACCGAATCATTTGGCCGGCGGCTCTAACACAATAACACTGGCAGAATGGATCGGTTCATTAGTCTGCTTAGATAACATGAGCTGTTTTGAGCATTTGTGATGAAGGGCAGATAAGTGCAAGTTATGAAGATAAGCACGAAAAGTACACATGATCTTGAACAACTATGTTAAACAAACTATTTCTAACATAAAATATAAATTTGGTAGATAAACATAAATCTCATAGAACAAGCTTGTGACCATTCACCTGAAAACAGAGGACAAAAATCAGTCATTATGGTTTGACAAATCATTCTCCTTCACTGATCCAGAGTTTGCAAGGACATTTCCTTAAAGACTGAAAAAGAATAAACTACATTACTATTAATTTAAAAGAGCCCTAATTCAAAAACCCAACAAGAATGTTATGTAATGTTAATTCATGTTTACAGAATAGAGCACATTATTAAGAGAGAAATCAGGTGCAAATTGATCAATATGATGTCCAATCTATGGAACAAAAATCAATGAAAGGATCAGAAACACTGACCATTGGCCGTGATGGCCAAAAATGTTGTCTAGTTAGGCAACGCAGTAAGTTTTGAAACACAACCATCATCATCATCATCATCTATTAGATCATGTATTATATTTGCTTATTTGTCAATTATGTTATTTTAATTTTGCATTATTAAATGTAATCCATTTAACTGAAATACGTCTGTTTGACAGATTTCAAGTACGAGAGCTCTTCCACATTCCGAGAGATGTTGTCTGATGGCTTTATGTTCAGAAGGTCACGTCAGTGAAGCCTGAACAAACAGACAGACAGCTGGCAAGAAAGCATATACACTGTACATAAACATCCCGCTACTAAAACATCACTGAACCTACATCAGGGCTCAACAAAAAGGATCTTGTTGGCGCAGTTATCGGGCCAGGAGTTCACATTTTTACTTGCCCTGCCAACATTTCCCTGACTGTACTTCAAGTAGCTATGTTTAAAAAAAGCCATTTTTAGCCAGTGAGCGAAAAATGCTACCTATCAGATTGTGCTACCAGCATCTTATTCATGTGGTTTGAGGCTTTTTTAAATGTCCATACCTACCCCTACTCTTACCCTAAACCTACCCGTCCACACCTACCCTTACCCTAAACTTACCCTTAAAACAATGCAAATATATTTTTGGTAGCACAATCTGATAGGTAGCATGTTTCGTCGGTACACCAGCAATTGTCACGTATGAATCATTGTAGCAATATAATACAAAAGCGAATAAATATCACTTTAACGTAGGCTATTTTGTTTAACTCCACTAGACAGTGTAACTCTGAGGGTCAAAGGCAGACAGACGAGTTTGCCACTCGTCTGGCAGGTTTGTGTGAAGAAAGTATGTTCGAAAGCACTTTGAATCAGGTCTTTAACATGAAATGACTCACAATGAGCTCTAATATTTGTAATATGAAGCTCTGAAGGACTTTGAAGAGTGTGAAACTGGACACTTTTCCCAACTCATCACACGACTACTGTAAAACCAAATGATAACCAGCAGAAAATGTTCAACATTACATGTAAGTTACCATAGACGGTATGTGTATAATAAGTATTGTAACTATATTCTAACTAGCTACAAAGTGTGATTAAAGCACATACCATTAAAATGAGCAGACATTTGAGCAGTATTACAGGAGGTACTCACATTACACAACAGCATTATTGACTTTGCGAAATCTCCAGGGAGGAAAACATATCCTTTTCCATTGTCCTCTGAATTAACGTGATGACAATCGGCTTTCAGGGTTTCTTCAAAGAATTTCTGCAGTGTTTTATTGAGAATCTTTGACAACCTGTTGCTGTATGGCGCTGTCAGACAAACATGGCTGACGACGGGACGTGCGCGAGCGCTGAGCGCAGAAGAGCCTTTTAGAGCCGATGATGGGAGGAGCTGAGAGTGTTTCAGTGCAACACTGCTGCCCCCTCACTAGCTACAAAACATCACATTCAATCTACGCGACGCCCTTTTCTATCTATCTATCTATCTATCTATCCAAAACAATAAATTCTTTATTGCCACACAAATGGGCTCCAGAAATAGGTCTATCCATCTAGCTTGTTTTCAATTCACAATTACTAAATACTAATATGTTTTACAGCAATATATTCCATATTTAAATGACTTATTTAACCAAAACAAAACGTAATATAGCCTAATTTTCAATCATGTCTATATATGGATCGTACAGTATATATATTTTAATCCTAATCACGATAATGGTGTTCTCCTAACCTCCTGCTCTTTTATGCCAGTGCAAATTAAGTTTTAGAAAAGAAAATAAGTGCAAATGAACATATGGATGAATTACTTCTTATGTACATATTACTTTATAGTAATAAAACCTCAACCTTAAGCATACAGAAAAAGTAACATCGATAGCAATATAAAGACAATATATAAGCAATATAAAGATATAACTCTCATGAAAATAATTACTTTGACAGAGAATGTTTCTGGAAACCCAAGTATTTCATGAACTTGAGACAAAAGCTACTTTTTAGTTTAGCCTTAAATTGAAGTTTGTAAGTTTGTCATTCTCTCTGGCTCAGGGGAAGAAAAGAAAAGAAAAGAAAAGAAAAGAAAAACTATAATATTTCCAAACAAATGCCACACGAGGGCGCACTTTACCTGCATAACATTATTGTATACCTTTCCGATTAGGTTTCCTGCTAAATGAAGTAATGAAACACTTTCGTTACTGTAATATTTTATTCTTAAAGTGTGCTTCCTGTTAAGTATAACTTATCTGTGTAAAAGTACAAAGTATGCACAAATGGCTAACTTGTCGACTGGAGCATCATTATCAATTTGGACAAATGTCAGAGATTAATATTCTCTCTCCTGATATCATTAGTAAAATAAACTCTGATCATGCCATAAAAAAATAATTATTGTAACTGCGAAAAAAGCAATTCCCCATTAATTAATTAAAGTTATGCTAGTTTATCAGAAGCTGGCGTGAGATCCACAGTCCTGCTCAAACTCCAGATCCTCATATTAGGCTACTCCAGATTCCGGGGTTTGAGTCTGTCCTGATAACCGATCCCCCAGAAGAAAGTTGAAAAGCTTTCAAAGCACTCTTCCAGAAGAATAAGGGCAGGATCCTTTGAATCACGAGGCGGGATGTCAGGATGTTTGCAGAACAGGTTAAGACGCCTGAATGGACAACAACACTTGACACTAATAAAGAACAAGTGGACTAATTGCAATATAACAAACACATAGATCTTTTCCATGAAAAAATGCCGTTTCATAAGAGAATAGTGGAGCCCCGGAGCCTGGGCAGAATAAACAGAGAACGGCTGGAAGTTAATGGTGATGTATTTGCTTCCCTGGATGCTGTGAACTGTCAAACTTTGATTAACATTCTCCGTCAGCTGTCCGATCTGTCGCGGCACGCGAGCAACATGTTTGCAGAGATCCAGACTGAATCAGCGCTGGTCATCAATAAAGCTTCTGCGCTGCAGCACAGGCTGGACTCACTGCAGGACTCTGTGCGACATCTCAAGCATAAGAGGACCACAATCCGTGAGTGCTTTACCTTCATGTATTCAACCACAATGTGGCAAGCATATTTCTTACAACTAACTAGTAGCCTATTTATTTTTTATATTACAGTACGTATTTTTAAATGACTAGTATGCAACCGGTGATTTTTTTGTTTCTTTCCGTATTCTTTACATAACTATTCATAACTTAGATGAACTATTCATTAGATACCACAAGGCCTACGTATCTACTTATTCAGAATGTGGAACAGATTATAGTAACTAAGAAAGAAGTAGGCTATACTACACGTAAAAAATAAACTTGTTTAGTTCAATGTGTGACATTATTTGTGAAATTTACTAGCAATTTTTAAATGAAAAGTGTTTCTACACAATTTAGCCATAGAAGTCAGTGGCAGAACTGAGCAATTTATTACAAATACCAATGGAATAGTTACCTGTTACTACTTGCATACTGACTAGTAGCAAACTAAGAAAAATGGTTCTAAACAGTACCAGAAGAGGGTTCTTCAGCTTGTAACAATAGCAGAACCCTTTTTAGTGCTAAATAGTAGGGTTCCATAAAGAACCATGTTTTGAAAATGCTATATAGGACCTTAATGGTGTTATAAATAACCTTTTTAATGATAGTTAATTTCCCTTAATATTAACATATATCATTATTAATATTATTTGTATATATTATTTATTAATATTGTTTTTTACTCCTCTATCTGCCTGGTATTACAGTATCCTGTAGTGTCTATTAGGGTTTTACATAAAAACAACAACAACAACAAAGTGTCAATTAGGTACTTTTATTTTTTAATGACATGTGAATTTGTAGCAAAAATGACAGTGCTCTAACAACAGTTATTAGCAGAATACATTAATGAATGACAATTAACATTGAACATAAATACTTAAAGAAGTAAAACAAAATAGAAACTGAATATAGTTAAATAAAGACCAAGTTCCAGTGAAATACAGTATTTTCACAATCCTTTATGATGCCTGTAAGTCCATCATTGTGTGTATTTTGGTGTGATTGAGTGGCCGTTTCTCTCTGCGGATGACGAGGTTGTGGCATGTGACAGCAGCTGAAATACAGAGTTCAGAGTTACAATGCGTCTCCTTCCATTTGTTTTTGTAAAAACAAAACAGAAAAGGACCATAAATGAAATATTTTTGTTACTTAGTGGTGAAGAGGAGAGAAGTATCCTTAACTGAACAGGGCTGGTCACACTTACATGTTCTCTTAAGCTGAAAAGAGAAAAAGACATGATTTGTAAGAAACCAGTTACAATTTGAAAGTTAAAAATTATAGACATTTTAAGAAAGAAATCATTTACCTGCTGAGAGTGTGTTGACAGTCTGTGCAGTTGGATAGCTGAACTCTAGAAAATCAGTAGGCCTAATGAGCCATCTTTTTTAGTGTAGCCTCTGTTAGTTATAAATAAATAATTATTTTAAAAATTCTAACAATATGGATTATAAATTCAATGTCTCTGTCACTTACTTAGTGGAGAAGAGGAGTATCCTCAGCCAGAGCTGCTCACACTTACATGTGATTAAAAAAAGAAGAGAAAAGAACATGTTTGTTTGAAAACCAGATACAATTTTAAAGTTAAATTTGTATTTAAATTTAAGAATTAAATCATTTACCTGTTGAGCGTGTGTTGACAGTCTGTGTAGTTGGATCACTGAACTCCAGAAAATCAGTAATGAGGTGCTTTGTCAGTTACAGATTTGAAAAACAAAAGGGCGGGAATAAAGAACCCTAAACTCTGACACAAAGAAAGAACCATTTCAACATTAAAAGGGTTCTTCAGGATGCTATGGTTCTAAATAGAACTGGTTCTACATGTAAAGAACCTTTAAAGAACCATCTTTTTTTAGTGTAAGTAGTGATTAATTGAATATAGTAGCTAATGTAATAGTTACTAGTATTTATTGAATACTAAAATAATAAAATAAATGCTATTAAGATAAAATATGCGCTAGTTAATTTTAGGAATAAATGTTAAAATGGCTTGCCATAACGGCAGTGCATGATTCCAGATCATTAATTCCAAATTCCTTTCTAGATGCTTGGCTGTGGAATTATTTTCCGACTTGTGCTGTGTTGCACTTTTATCTCATGGCACCTGTGGTTGCCTGCCACTTTTCACTCTGTTTGTGAACTGCAGCTCCAATTAGAACATAAATAAATAGAGGTTTTTGGGACAGACTACTGTGCCAGTAATAATGGTTGGCACAGCACTTATTGAGGTCTTCTGGGGCCTGTGTTCACCATTGTGCTGAGCATGTGAATGCTGTCTTTCTGGTCATGATGGATTATTTTGGAATGTAATCAGGATTTGTTCAAGGTGGCAGAAATGAGTCTTCTTTATTTCCTTTTTTCTCTGCTCCCACATATTTCTGTGTATCTCCATGGTCGATATGTTGTACTTTCTGTTCAGCGATTCCCTGCAATGCTTTCACCTCCAAAGAAAACAATGGGTGTTTTCACTGGCCCTGCCTCCAGAACTAAGCCTAGAGTAAGGTGAATGGAGTGCAGGAAGCAGAGCATAAGTGGATACATGTGTGCTCCAGACGTCCAGCCCTGGACGATATATTAAAAGGTACTAAGAAAAAGAAAGTGAGTGATTCTTTGTCTGCTGTATGCTATGACATGGAGTCTATGGATACTGGATACAATGGATATAAAATTTAAATGATCAGAGAAATGACAAATAACATAAGACTAATCTTCAACAGATATAGAAAATGCATCAATGATCAAATATATGATCTCAGTTTCCAGTCCCTATAAATAATTGAAACATGCACTGTTGGACTCCCCAAAACTTTCTGCCAGATTAATTTTTTATGCAGTATTAATTAATTGGTTTGTATCGGTATTATTTTGTATTATTTAAAAAAAAAAAAAAATACATTTTTAACTATAAACAAATTAGGTTTGTATTCATTGCTCGGTGTAGTTTATTTTTTATTTTATTTTATTTTCAATTTATAGTCTTTGCAAACCTTATTGTTATGCACATTAAAAAAGGATGGAAATTTGATTCAACATGTTTGCAGCCCTTTTTCCTTCCATATTGTGACATATTTCTGAGTCAAATCATATATTTAATGAGAAAAAAGAAGGCTAAGACTTGATTTTGTGTATTGGAAATTGTTTGGATCTTGAAAAATGATATTTATGGTTAAAGGCAGGGATGCAACAAAATAAGATTAAGGGTGACCCAATTTAAAAGTTTAAGAATCAATTAAGGGAAAAAAACTATATTAATTGACCATTATTTTGAATGGGACATGTCTCCTTCAATGTCCATGGTGGTGATGTCCATCAAAAAAAAAAAGTTTTCTGTTTCGGAGGCAGAAGTAGTTTCATTTTGATTAAAAAATAAATACACACAGAATAAATACATGAATCAGTACCTGATATATTTGTATGCAGTCAAGGTTTGTTATAATGCACAAAGGAATTAAACATTTAGCATAAACACGATTGTTTCTGCACATCAGCCCCCCATATTTAGTTTGTTCTGACAATAGCAGCAATAAAGCATAGTATATTTACTGTTGGGTCTGAAATATATAAACCATACAGACATTGTGTGACTGTATGCAATCCAGCTGTTTTATTCCTACTCCAACCCATTCCTCAGAGTTCGTCTGCAGAGGGAATGCATGTCGAAACCAGATGTTGGTCCAGCCTTTATGAAGGCTTTCACTGACACTGTGTTTTTATCACAGCCATATGGATGCACACCCTCTTTCTTTGTCTGTTTGATATATTTTCATTTTAATTAGGAAAATGTCCTTTTTTCACATTGTGTGCTAATATTCTTTCCAAGTTGCTTTTCCTTTTTCCTCCCACTCTCCTCTGCAAACGGAGTGGACATTGACCTGTTGTATTTTTTTATTTTCTGCTCAGCTGGGCAATAACTTGATACGAGGAGAGAGCTTTGAGTTCCTAAGAGTTGAAAGCTGGAACCTTGGTGTATGAATCTATTCAAATCCATGAAAATCTGGTATCAGTTTAAAATCCTCTGAAGTCCATATGGAAGGAAATATGAAAATACTGGATCCAAAATACTGGACATTTATCCAACGATAGGCTATAAATGGATCAGAATGTTTTTCTTTGAATATTTTTATTTTATTTACAAGCTTCAAGTTCATGTACAACTTTGAAGTTCAAGGCACAGGTCTTTAGTGAATGGAGTCGAGTTAAAATGCCAATATTTGGTGCATTGTAGATATCTATTTGAAAAATACACATTTGCTACAAACTATTACACTGCACACATATGCCGATTATGAAGTTACTTTATCTTTATCATTACCATTTTACTATGGAGATAAATGAATAATGATGATTAGATATTATAAAATATATGCTGTACTTTTTACTTTAAGACAAAGAGAAAAACTTCTTACATGTACTTTTACATTTTATTTAGCTCTGTTAAATGTGTTTTTATCAGCTCACTGACTGAAATACAACTCGTGATCACTGCTGTTTCTCTCATATGGGAAAGTTTTGCACTCTTGACTGTTGTGACATCATGTTGTTTAGACAGTTGTATCACATATCTCTCTCCAGACACTAGATTTCCAACTGGAACTTCTGTAAAGTCCATCTTGGTGGAACTTGGTGGGCTTGTTTTTATTCCATGACAGATTTTTATGGACGCTCTGGACTTTCTGTATTTCCTTTCTGTAAGTTGTTGTTGGGAAATGGTTCTGTGTAGTGAGTTATGTAAATGGAAGCAGAGGGCTTTGTCTTTACACACTATTTACTACTTTTCCATTTTAATTTAATTCTGGGTTTATGGTGGAACTGTGTTAGTAAACTTGACACTGAGTCCAGTAACAGGCTTCTTTGATATGAGAGAGAATTTCATGAAGCCTATATGCAGAGAGTTTGGAACACATTTCACTCCAAATTTTGAAAGAAAAGCAAAAATAAGACATTTTTCCTTTTTATGACCAATATCAGGACCATTTTATAACTATGATTATCACAACCAAAATAGATAGATATATTTCATGTACTCTAGCACTTCAAAACAGAAACAGCACTAGCCTGGTTTTCATTACAGATTTGCGCAAAACTATTGCGAAATGATGGCGTTTGCATTAACCAGTGTTATGCTACTAAAACGTATGAGGTGTTTCTTCGTGGTTATAGTACATTAAAGAATGATCATGTGACTTAATTGCGTATGCCAGGCGACCTGTAAATGCGAAAGAAAAAAAAAACTGTTCCCATTGCACTTTTGCGAAATATTCCTTTTCAAATTGCCTGAAAAACCACCTCATGCAAGTGTAAAAAGTTTTTTGCGATATATGGGAGTTTTGCGAAATTGCCATGTTTTCATTGGGTGTATTTTCAATTCGCAATTTCAATTTGCGCAATTTGAAGGGCATTGGATCATTAGTGATTGTATTAGATATTGTGAAAGGTATAATGGCCTTTAGAATGAATGTTCTTCCTCAGTTTTCCTAATTACAGACTGTTAGCCTTGAAATATTAAAATGTTCATTATTTTGACATTTGATAGATGATTTTTTAATAATGAGGATTTTTTTATAATAATAAATATTATGTATAACTTTATCCAGATGCTTAAATACATTCTTTTGGCAGTAAAGTGGTTTAGTAATAAATCTTTTTACATATTAGGAAATCTGGCTAATTTGTAGCAGCTCTAGGCATAACACATAAGCTGTTGTATGTTTTAGCACTTGTACAGAATTTAGATTTTTCTTTATGAGATTTACCCGTGAAATGGTTGGGTATGGTTTGTGTGCCCCTGTTTTACATTTTCATTCTTTCTGTATTAGGAAGCCTCTTTCATGATGATTTTGAGAAGTCTGATTTTCAATAACAGGATTCATGAGCTGGACTAAAAGCATGCTTGATGTGAAAGTCTCTAGTGAGCAGACCATGTCAGGTGAGATTTCAACTTCAATTTTCTCAAAGAATCTAATTTGATGGAACAATAGGAGGAGGTCTAATATAAGTACAATAATGGAAGGAGAATGGCAGGTACTTCTTACATAGAACAAAGAACTATGGCAATAGGGAGTAATAATGGTTGATATGGAGGAGTTAAAGAGTAGTGCAATAATGTGAGAGAAGTTTGATTTTACTTTCTCTGATGTAAAAGTTTATTTGAGTATTCCATGTCAGAATCGAATGATCCGACAGACGGAAACTTTACTGTGCATTCAGCGTCATTAAGGGACTACTCTGCCCTGTGGCAGCTCTGCCTTAACAATAGGTGTCTTGTGCTTGGACGAAGGGGCCCTGAACTTACATCCAGCTTGGCACTGAGAGCAGAGTCTCTGAGATTGAAGCGCTTTTGTCATTTAGTTTATTTAGTCATGGCAGAGTTGGAGTAAATGACTCCTAAGGGTTCACGCCAACATGACTCACAGAGGTCAGGGCCTGATGTTTTCATTGAGTTTAATTCTAGGCAATAATGTGAGAGAAGTTTGATTTTACTTTCTCTGATGTAAAAGTTTATTTGAGTATTCCATGTCAGAATCGAATGATCCGACAGACGGAAACTTTACTGTGCATTCAGCGTCATTAAGGGACTACTCTGCCCTGTGGCAGCTCTGCCTTAACAATAGGTGTCTTGTGCTTGGACGAAGGGGCCCTGAACTTACATCCAGCTTGGCACTGAGAGCAGAGTCTCTGAGATTGAAGCGCTTTTGTCATTGAGTTTATTTAGTCATGGCAGAGTTGGAGTAAATGACTCCTAAGGGTTCACGCCAACATGACTCACAGAGGTCAGGGCCTGTTGTTTTCATTGAGTTTAATTCTAGTCATCTTGGCCTTTAGTCCCATTTTCAGTGCAAAAGCCTCTCAGTCTCTACTGTTCCACATCATTTGCCTTCTGTTTATGGCCTCAGTCCAACTTTCTGTCGAGGCCGTTTTGCCTGACTAGCTCAGAATAACATTTGCAAGGAATGTAAGTTGCAAAATGTTATAAAAATTGCACTGGAATGATTTTCCTTTATTCTTGGCTGAAAAGGCCATCTTAAGCTGGCCTAAGCTGGTTTGGTGGTCTGAGCTGGTTTAAGCAGGTCTCACAGTCTGGCCAAGTTAGCAAAGCTGGTTTCCCAATCCCTCTAAAACCATCCTGACCAGACTGGGAGACCAGTTATGACCAGCAAACCACCTTAGGCTAGTTTAAGATGTTTTTTTTCCAACAGAGTTTTGTTATTTAATTACAAAATTGCTCTAATTGCTCATTAAGTTTTGGGAATTCCAAAAGTTTTGCATAACTGTAGGCTTTAATCCATTTAAGACTGAATTCTACTCATTGTTTTCCAGATAACGGTATCTGTGAATCATTCTTCTTCAGCATGTGGGTGTCTTTTGTGTAGATTCCCCTTCAGTTTGCCCTTCACTTCAGACTAATTAAAAGATCTCATGGGGATGTGGAGAAGTAGGTCAGTGAGGGATGCTTATTCGGGTTGAAAGAGAAATATGATTTTCCTTGGCGGAAAAATCCAGCACATGCCTAAATCCCTCAGTCAGCCAGCAGATTCACACCTGGAAGTCTGGAACCGAAGAATCACCCCCCTGCCACGGTGCAGTCTAACCGAGTTTGAGTTATTGTTTTCAACCCATACTCCCATATACCATAAACACACACAGGCATAGACAATGTACTATGTATGTTAGTCTTATCAAATGTGTCTCACAGTAGCAAAAAATAGATAATTTTTTATAAATTTTTATATACAGATAAGCTTCATTCCTCACAAGGAGCTGTAATAATCTGAAGGCCAGTATACTGTATATCAACAGTCAGTGTTTGCACCATCACAATGGGTGGTCAAAAGCATTTTTGAAAGGATCTTCCAAAAAGTTTGTAGGGTAGTTTACTGCATGAACTCATATTTTGGCATTTGACTTGGTTGAGAATCTCTATTTCATATGTATAGGACATTTCCACCTTAGTGTTAAAAAAAAAAAAGTTTATTGCGATTTCATATCTTACAGTCAAGACTTTATTTCTTTAAAATATTACTGTAAAATTGCACTATAGTATACTATGCTGCAGCATAATCAAGATGTGGTCAAGATGGTTGCTGATACAGATGGTGACCTTATGTGAAGTCTGTGGTGACAGCTGTGATACTGGAATAACAAAGATATGATCATTGAAGATATCAGAGGGAGGATGGCTGAGATAGGACAGTGACAGACTTCAGGATTTCCTTCTGGTTTTGCGAATGTTTCCTGTTTGTGAAGTCTGGCTATAGAGTGAAAGGAACCTCATAACAACTGGCTACAGCCTGTAGGGGAAAATCTGTGAACAAGTCTCCTTGAACTTGAAATTAAGCATTCAGCCTATTGTAGACGTGTTGTATGAAAAATATATGGCGTCTTCTTGATCAAAAATATATCTGCTGTCGTTTTTTGGTTGGCTTCTATAAATGAAAGCAAAGTCGAAAGAGCTCTTCAAAATCAGCTCAAGTGCATGAATAATGTTAAATACTCATTGGGATGGTCTTTGGTTATCATTTCATCAAGTCGCTTTGCAAGATCCATATAAAACAAATCAGCTCAGTCCATTTAATTCATTATTTAACGGCTTTCAAGTAGGCCAGAATCACCTAGAATCACCTTTCTACAAGTTAATGTCTTAATGTCTTTATCTGAATTTCTGAGCTGGATGCAATAAATAGTACATGTAGAAGGAATATTGTGAAAGGTGTTAAGACTATATATCTATTTATAATAATTTCTAAATAGAAACTGCCTTGGTGTTGGTCTGTTTCCATAAAGAGTGCTGAGAAGAAAACTAAACGAACTTCAGATCGAAAGTCCTTATTGCATTTTTGTGCAAAAACAAACAATCAACCTAGAGAAATAAAACGGAGGTAAATGGCAGGTAAAAGGGGGCACAAGGGTAAAATGTGTCAGTTAAGGTCATTGGTTATGGTTCAACAAGTGCCCTTAATGTGGTTTTAATGGCTTATTAGTTTGCCAAGGCCATATGACTGGACTTTATGGTTGAAATATGCGACTCCACCACTGTTGCTGCTCCCTTTTTCCAATTTAATCCTAATTGAAAACATCTGATCCTGGGGTTGTTTAGTCCTGCTTTAGTGGGGAAAGTGCCTTTCAAAATACCTCCAACAATAATTTTTTGGAATGTGTATGTGTGTGGAGAAGGAGAAATTTGAATTCATTGGTTTATTTGGGTGGAGTCGACCAACTCATAAGTAAAACCGCAGTTATGGTCTGTCTGGAATTGCATTTCCATTTCATTTCAACTTTGCAGTCTGAGCACATGCTCCTTGTAGAGATTCCAATATTTACTGAAAAACCATAAGCGTCATTACATTTTATTCAATGCTTCTTTATGCATTGAAATACAAAACCAAACTAAACTTTGTTTTTGTGTTTATATGGAAACCTTCTTGCCAAAAGGAAAGTTGTCATGAAAATAACCTCAAACTATAACCTAAAAATAAAATTCTTATTTAAAAGAAATTCTGTTATTAAAAAATATTTTAATTTAAAATCAAAATTAAATTAAACTAAAATTGCAAACTAAAGAGTGATAAAGTCAAGGACACTTATGTTTTTTAGCAGGACACTCAAGGGGTTCCCTGTCTGTCTCTCAAGGAAATGTGGGGCAAAATGGCACAAAAACACTGTGCAGAAGTGAAAATCTTGTGTAAACAGGAAGGTAGCTAAGCGTGTCGGATAAGCTTCTGTATCAGGTATCTGTTACAGCTCTGGCTTGATAGTTTGCGTTTCCCTCTCTTTATTTATCATGCCTTATCTGATGCTTTTAAAGGCTTGAATATCATCCCAGAATATGAGGAACGGCTGCCTGTTCGGAACATAATGATGTCTTGAGTTAGTGCTTGATTGACATTAACAAATTTAGTAGCTGGCTACACAAGTATTTTCCTTTTAGGCAAATCTTCAAGAGTTAAAGAGAATGTTTGAGTTCATAGCACCCTCTTGTGGCTGAAATGTTTGTTAATTTGCAGCTAGACATGGTGTACATTTATGTTCAGACATAAAATATCCTAGCAGTGCCAAAAGTAATCGGCTGTATTATTGTTTCAAGTTATTTAACATCCTTAAGCAGCAGAAACTAGACATTAACTAGACAGCCCCAGAAACTAGACTTTAATTATCCATTTAAGCATGCCAAGAGCACATAAAAAGCGGGTTTGAATCAATGTAAATACAATTAATGTATTTTCGTGTCAATTAAAATAATACATTTTAAAGTCAGTATCAATTTATATGCATTACTGCTGAATTGTGTTGTACAAAACTATAAGACTTTGGGACTGTTTTGGTGCCATCACAGAGCATTTTAGGGTCAGTGTGTAGCTTCCAGATTAATGCCATGTAAAGCAGTCTGGAACATTTGGATTGCTGCTAGATTTCAAAGCTTTTGGGAAAAATTTGACTATGGGCGAGCTGATTGTGCCAACTGGCACACATGTTCTCACTATTATCAAACATTCTTTGGTGGCGCCGATATGGGTCAATGGTAAAAAGGTATAACCCAAGAAACTTTCCAGCCACAAGGGAGAAGGACTCATTCAGATGAATTTCTTTAATCTAACTCGCTGCTTGTTAAAAATATTATTTGTGCAATATAAATGTCACTGTTTATGAATATCTGTGCCTGTTTAAAAACAACAACAACAGAGATTCGGTAACAGCTCTGAATGATTCACCTACTGATGGAGTCTGATTCAGACAGCTAACTCATAAGTAAATCCATGAATCTTTTTCACTGACTCATTAAAGAGAACTCGTTCATAAGAGTCACTTGTTTGAAAATCGGACATCACAATTCGTGCTGCAGTGGTTCTTGCATGTTGAAATCATATACACCAATCTTATAATGTCATTTAATAATGGAATCTTATGAGATGATACCTTGCACAATGTTTTCATGACTAGATTTTAAATTGTCACATTTTTATTGCATTAGCAAACATTTTAGTCTGGAACTCTGAAAATTTACAAACTTTTGAAACTCAGATTTTCACGCCATTAGCTGATGTATGAATCACATAAATGATTATTTATATCAAAAGAGAGTCTTGAACTAAGAAAGAGATGTATATCTTCCTCTAAATGTGAGATTTAAAATAGTGTTTTTTTTTTTCGGAAAGCAATGCTATTAGTGCAGCTGATCAAAGTCACTAAACAAGTAACATTACATGTCTGCTCTGATTTTTCAGTGCTTTTGAATTTTTTTTTGGATTAGATACATTCACATTAACCTGTTTTGTGTATTTGTTTCTGTACTGTCCATCTGTACTCATCATAGATAAATAATCGTGCCAAATTCATTAAAATAACACACACACTATGTGTCAGGTCTAAGAGCCTTTCCCTGCTCAGTCATAAGACACTCTAAAGCGATTAATCTGCCTTATCTATTTATAGGGTGCGTGTGGACCATGCTAAAATGTTGCCTTATGAAGATCAGACAGGAGTTGTGTGAGAATCTTGTGGTTTAGCCAGGAGCTGTTCAGTTTAATATCACTTCAAATCGCCTTATTCATTGAGAGGCATAACAGATGGCGTTTATTTTGCTCCACCTGAAGAAAGAGCATGCAGAAATCGTGCTGGAGCAGACACAGCCGAGCTGGTGGAGCACATGAGTGTGCACGCTCACACACACACACTTGCTCACGCCAACGCACCGACGTGTCACAGCTGGGGAGCAGAGGAAGTTCCCCACTTTCTGTCCAAAGTTTTTCTTAGGACTTCCTGAGAGTGCACTTTGCTTGTTTGGAGTCAAACTCACTTAGACAAACAAAGACGAATGTATTTAAGAGCTTAAAGGCATGTTGAAGACCAGCACTACTTGTAGTGCAGCTTATGAGGACAATTTCAAAATCATATTTTGAAGCATGGATATTCTAGAAGGACCCGCCCTCGGTTTTCGCAAGCGTGTTTATAAATCCCTCCATGTTAGAGTGATTTAAGCTGCTGTTTTGCGTAAATGTGGGGCATCTGGAGACGTACCTGACTCTTTGGTTCAAGTCAGGCTTTTGTTGGCACTGGTTCTTGGAGATGTGGGGAAAGAGGAGTTTTCTGAGGTACAGAGGGGAGTTGGCAGAAGGCAAGAGTCACCCTGTACCTCGAACCGTTGGTGCTCTGGGTCTTTCCACTCTCTCTGAGCAGCGTGGACGATTCTTCCCCTGCCACAGAGAGCAGCTGGATACTGAAGATGACTATGATGAGTGGGTTTATGCTCCTCTCCATCACAGAGGTAAGCAGAGGACAATCGGATTTCAGTTTGTTTGTCTGTTTGTGGTATCGCCTGTAGAGAACAATAGAGGTTTACATTTTGTTGAGGGTTTCATCATGACTGGAAGGGGCATCCTGAATGGTCCTCCACTCTGGGCTTTGAGGGAAGGTGTCAGGGTGATTGACAGAGTATGGGGCATTGTCATTGCACATGCAACAGTGTTTTCTCGCATTCTTACTATGCTAGTATTCAAAAGTTCAGTAAGATATTTTTGAAAGAAATGCTCCCCAAGACTGCATTTATTTGATAAAAAAAAAATATATATATTACAAAATATTATTACACAAAATAACTGTTCTCCGTGTTAATATATGTGACCCTAGACCACAAAACCAGTCATAAGGGTCGATTTTTTGAAATTGAGATTTATACATCATCTGAAACCTGAATAAATAAGCTTTCCATTACACAATATTTGGCCGAGATACAACTATTTGAAAATCTGGAATCTGAAGGTGCAAAAAAAATCAACATATTAAGAAAATCACCTTTAAAGTTGCCCAAATGAAGTTCTTAGCAATGCATATTACTAATCAAAAATTCAGTTTTAATATATTTATGGTAGGAAATTTACAAAATATCTTCATGGAACATGATCTTTACTTAATATCCTAATGATTTTTGGCATAAAAAAATTGATAATTTTGACCCATACAATGTATTTTTGGCTATTGCTACAAATATACCCATGCTAGTTATGACTAGTTTTGTGGTCCAGGGTCACATATTTGAAAACGTAATTTATTCCTGTGATGGCAAAGCTGAATTTTCATCAGCCATTACTCCAGTCTTCAGTGTCACATGATCCTTCAGAAATCATTCTAATATGCTGATTTAGTGCTTAAGAAACATTTCTTATAATTATTCATGTTGAAAACTGCTGTGCTGTTTAATAATTTGTGGAATCCATGATACATTTTATTTAGGATTCTTTGAATAGAAAGTTCAAAGAACAGCACTTATTTGAAATATAAACCTTGTCTATTAATGGGTGAACTTTAAGAACATGTAGCCAGTATGTCACACTAAAATAAAAATAAATAAATTAAATTGTTTTGCTTTGAGAGAAAGAAGCCTGTCATAGGACTGAGATTTCCCTGCACAATGCACATTTTATTTTTTGATTTGAATTGTGTTTATTAGGTCTATCACACAGGTTTAGTAAAAATACAGCAGAATTTAAAAATAGGTTCCCAGCAACGTGATTTGATTTACCTTGTGATAGTCAAGGATTTCCTTGTAAGGAGTCCAAGTTTAACAGTTTGATTTAATTAGCCAAGACATCCTATTTATTCCCACTCCACAGTCAACACCAGTGTTTCAGTTAAAGTAAAACAGCATTGGCAAAACTATTACGTTGACAGAAATGACATTCTAGTAGTTGTACTTGAATTAGGTTTGATTTGTAAAAAAGGACGTTACGTCTATAGATATTAATTTGTTTCAGATATACTGCATTTGCATTCAGATGTTGTGAGATTAAATAACTGCACATGACATGGTCAAAATGCAGCACACAATTCATGTTTTGTGTGTTTTGGCTATTAGACTAAGCATTAGCGGTCGATGACAGCCTAGGACAATGACCTTTTATTTCTGTAACAAACAATTGAGTCGAGGGGATTTAGCTATATTTAACTTTGTGTGTGTCAAAAGTCAGCGATGGCTGAACTGCTGACAGCCAAGTTAAGAACAATCAATGCTCTGCAGTGCTGCAGATGGGGATGAAGAGAGAGAACAAGAGATAGAGAGAGAAGGAGGGGGTCTCCCTGACACACTCAGTCTCTCTCTCTCTCACACACAATCTCTCCACCTCTCTGTCCTTTGTCCTGCAGTGTCAGTCCTATGGAACGGCAGGATTATGGGGTTGGATAACACTTTCCCAGGGCGCATGAGCTGGCAGGTTGCCACCGTGTGTGTGTGTATGCGTGGGTGAAAGCGAGGGAGGGGGTTACAGATAGTGTCTATGAACCTGTGTGAGTGTTTGTGCTCTGGAGGGACGGGGGCTGTGTGAGGACAGTGCGCTGCAAAACTCTTGACACACTTCCCAGCAAATACCAACACACAGTGGAAGAGACAGGAGACCATGTTCTGTCTGAGAGGTAAGTGTCAGACCTTCAAAACTGAAAGAAGAAAGACAAAGAACAGCTAGGAGACATACGTAAGTTATTGCAGTTTCAGAGTGTAAGAGTTCCCTGATTGAAGACAAAGGGAGGGGATCGAGCTCAGCTGTTAGTTAAACGTCCTGCTCAGTTTCAAAGCGCTGCTCTCTCCTCCGGTTCCTTTGTTTTCTTGCTAGGAAGTGCGGCTCACAGGCTGCCGAGTGGGAATCTGTCAGAAAAGTTACGGTTACCGTGCCAGAGTTTTGAGGTGATGAGAGCGAGGTTGTTTATAAGGAAGGAGGAAACTTTTATCTGATCTGTCTTTTATATGAACTCTAGCGAGCTGTGATTCCATGGCAAATTTCTCTTTAGCAATGCAAGTTTGAGTTGCAAGTGTTGCAGCTTTGTCATTCTTTGTGGTTTTGGCTCCGTGCTGGCATTTTGTGTTCCTCATCTGCTCTTTAAATAGTGTATGAAATTCTTTGTGTTTAGTTTAAAGGGATAGTTCAGTCAGACATAGAAATTAATCATCATTTATTCATTCTTGGCATTACAAACCTGTATGTGAAAAAGAAATTTAGAAGAATGTGCAGGTTGCTCTTTTCTGTGTAGTTATAATGAATGAGGACTGAAGCTTTCAAGCTTCAACAGAAGTGTTTTTATGGTGTTTTTGTCAGTTTGGATCTTGACAGTCCCATTCTCCTTTATGTTTATCATATGAAAAATAATGGAAAGGATATTCTTCAAAAATTCACCTTTTGTATGAATGTAAAGAAAGTAAGTTATATAGAGGTTTGGAACAACAGGAGTACTTTTATATTTTGGTGTGCCCTATCTCTCTATGATACATGAATATAGTAGCTTTTTGTTTTGCAATGTTGTGTGTTTGTCCAAGTGTGTGTTTCTTTTGGATCGATGATCTGTTCTTGTTCACCCTTTTTTTTTCTCTCTTTTCTTTTTACTTGTCTGTTATTTTGTGACTTTTTGTTATCCAGTGTATTTTTCATGTCAAGCATAAATAATCTGCTCAGCATGGTGACCTGATTTTTTAAAATCTTTTTTGACACCGGTCACCTCTTTTATTCACCAGTGACCTGAAAGTCATGTTATGAAATGTCAGATTGGTATTTTGTGCTTTTTGTCATGACTGGTTAGTGCCAATGATTTTCAAAGTGAAAGTCTTCAAAGTTACTTTTTTCTGACCTTTTTCTTTAGTGTTTTGATAGTAGGGTAAAATAAAAAATAGCCTAAAATGGTTATTCTTTCAACAATTGTAAAGTTATGCATAGGGGGCTAGTTATCATACCATCTGTAAGGTTTTAAATCACATTTATTTTTTTATTAATTTAACAGTTTTTTAAGTATTTTTGGGTATTTTAAGTAGGTTTGGTTGGCAATTTTGGCATTTTTACCCTTTTAAGTTTGAACCCGTTTAAGTGGTGTCATTTTTCATGCGTCACATTTCACACATTATAATTTAATTTAATTTAATTTATTTGTTACAATATGTTTATCAAAACAGTGGTTAGTTTTGTTTTGTTTTTCAAATGTTATATTTTTGCTGTTCCTCTAAATGTAGTTTTCCATTATTCATAGTTTTTATGATTTAAAAAATAATAAAGTCAAGAATAATGGCAAGTTTGTGACAACTCCTACAGTGCTAATGGGGCATGTTGTCACAAAACAGAAAGTGTGCATTAAATTAACTACCTTTTAACTGTGGCCTTGAGACTTGAGAAAACTGTGACAACTAGCCCCAATCTCCCTATAAACTTCATAAACATACTTTTATTTTATTAAAACTATTATATTTGCTGGCTAGTTTGGTTGAATAGTGCATTTTCTTTCAGTATTTTCTCCACTTAATCGATTGAAATAGATATGTAACAGATCAGATCCACTAAACTGCATGCAATCTGGCCTAAAGCATACTTCATTGTTCTGTGAACAGTATTGTTTACAAAAATCTGCCTTTTGCAGCAGCACCATGAACTTGGATGCAGTCAGCCTGTAGCTGAGGGTTCTCTGCGGGTTGAGACAGGCTCATGTTTTAAAGTCAAGCTCCAAAACAAGTGCATTCATATCACTCATATCAACACCAGCAGCGCTCCTCCTCTTCCCTCAAAAACCTTTGTGGATTTTTCTTTTTCAGCTAATTGTACACCAACACACTGCACACCAGCCTCCAAGTAAGTGCATCTGCTCTCATAAAGTAAAGTTGCTTTATGGACTGACTCCTGTTGTCAGAGGTGTAATCACCGGGTGCAAATGTATGCGGTGACCCACAACCCACAGGCTTCTCTAAAAGTGTCACATGATGGAGAGACAGTTTAGCGGCTCCCTAATGAGCAGCTAAAAGGGCATTCTGTTAGTCAGCTGCTCCTCAGGTCTTGAATCAAATCAGCGTCCCTCTGTGACTTAAATGAGAAGTGGAGACAACTCTCGTGGGAGGCTGGGACTGGTATTTCGTAGAGTGTAATTCACTTTAAAAGTCTGAAAGTGCTCTTCTGTGTAAGATTTTTTTTAAATAAATGAAGCTTCCTTGACCTAGATAAAGGTACCTGCCTCCTCTCTCTCCATTTTACTGTTTTCCAGAAGAGCCAGAGCAGCTGATTGGACGTAATCCAATTATTGTCTCGCTCCTTTTGCGATCCAACCCATAGGACCAATCATCCCATCATATCTGTTCAAGTAGGAGGACTTTGCCTTGTTCTTGCTTGCTTTGGACTGAAGATGCAGAAGATGGAGTCTTATGGGCATCTCCGCTGTCACGATGATCATTTTTCCAAATCTCTGAGTGATTATCCAGGCTTAATTGTTAAAACACCTGGATTTGAATCTCATGCAAGCATGAATGTCTCATTATACACTTTGTCCCATTTCACACGAGGCATTCACGGTTCCTGTGGCAGTTATGAATCGTGGACATTAGCCAGGGTTGGCCTGGAGCCTGAAGAATGATGGCCATTCCAGATATGTCAGTCGCTAGGCGTGTGCGGAGCCGACCCTCCCTACCACATTAGTGGAATTCTGAGTCTGATCCCTGGAACATTGGTGGAGACCATCGAGTTTGGCATGCACATATTTTCAGGGTTGAGATAATAGGCAAAGAACGGTCATTCTTCATTTCAGAAAAGCCATAGGGGACGATTCCAAGATGGAACCGTTCAAGGGAGGTAATGATTTTATTGTTGAATCAAAGTCTCAGGATGTTACTGCATTCTTTAAAATACTGTGGAAAGAATGAGGGACAAAACATTGAGAGATTGACAGATGGGAGGATTTGGAAATGTAGTCCAAAAGCATCCCCTAAAGTTGAAAATGGTTTCCTCCTCAAGATGCTTCTTCGTAGGAGTGTGTGATACAGAGCATCTGTAAAATTTGTTTTATGGGCTGCATGTTTGCACTGTACAAATGTCTTTTGTAATCAAGTTATTTATTGCTTAAAAGAATTATGTGGTGCACTAGCACTACTGTGTAGTTACAACATTGAAAGTTCACATCAAATATTTTACAATGCTTAAGTTTACTAACAATAATCTACGTATTTATGAATATAGCAGTCTAGCTGGGAACACTGGTGGTCTGAATACTGAAATACTGAGGGAAGGTCATTAACAGCTTTAAGTTGGCATTCCAATAATCCATATTGGACATGGATGTATACAGTAGATAGCTCTATATATACAAGTGAAGTGGAATCTGAAACATGTACATTTGTGCACGTCCTCCTTTTGCTGTAATGACAGCAGCTTTTATGCTGTAATGAACTCCACAAGTTTGTGTAAAACCTGATTTGAGATTAGGGATGTTCCAGTTTTTTAATTCTGGCCTATAGGATAAGCCGATCATATTTTTTATGTTATGGTCGATATTAAAATGTTGTAGTATTTGGCAAAATAAATTAAAACTAAGACACTAAAAATTAGAATTAGTTGCTTTTAAATGCTACTGCAGATGTGAATTTAGGCATCACACCATTATTATTTACAGTATAAATATGAATATTCATTTTGAGGTATACTATTTAAGGGTAATTAAATTATTAGTGTTTTAAACAGTGGTAATCTAAAAAGAAAAAAGGCAAAATATCCAGTATTGGCTGGTCATATATTGTTTTAAAGTGAAACTTATGCTTCAATGGAAGCAAGAAAATTAATTATCTTGGTCAATGCATAATCAGAAGTTATTTTTAATTTTACACCTTATTTTTTAGGTTATTTCTTTCACTTTGTATATGTTCAGTTTAAAAAAAAAAATTAAAAGTTACAAAGAAATCCAATCTTCAGTGTGGTCTTAGATTTTTAGCCACTACCATCCCAGTAGGCAGAGGACATCAATATAACGTCAGGTTGACGCTGGACATGACGTCAGACAGCCGTTGCATTTTGGTTGAGAATGAAAATCGGGTTGACATCAGTATTTGACACCAATTTGACATTGATTTAACGTTGGATTTTGGTTACACAACCTAAAAACAACAAATATTAACATCAGCTGACGTCGGTATTGGACATCAAATTTACATTGACATTAGACGTTGAATTGACATTGAATTTTGGTCACCCGACATCGCAACTGAACTTTAACCAAATATCAACGTCTTATGACGCTGTGTGCCTGCTGGGATATGTAAATATATACGCAGGTACAATCCATATGCAGATCTTCTCTAACTTTCATGCACTTGTAGTATACAGGATATTAAATGACAGGCAACTTCCCATACAACAGCTCCGTCTGATCGAGGTCACTTCCACTGAGTCAAGAATGACAAAGGATAGAAATGATCCAAATGGACACAACAATAGTTGAGCATACTGTCTGCTCCAGCAGGTGCTTCTGGCCGAATTACAGGGACTCCATAGCAACTTTTGTTGAAACCCTCCAACATTGTATTTTGTGCGCCCAAGCAAGCAGGGACTCGGGCGGTGCAGACTTGCACCTAGTGGGAGCACACAATCTCTGAACTGGTTTGTGTGATTCGTTGAAGGAACTAATCTAAATTTATTTTCTTCTGTAGGAGGAAAAGGAAATTTGGAAGAAAGTGGGATTCTATTAGGTTTCTAATTTGGTTTGGCTTTCTCATTCTCTCGCTCTTATTCATAACGAACAAAAAAAAAATGAATAAACATGCCGTTTCGTATTTCTTCTATCACAAAAAGTGCTACATTTGCGAAACCTCAGTATCTCTTAGCTTAACAAATTTGCACTGCATCTCCACAAATGCATTACGGCTCATTCAATTAAGTGGATCCAGATGCTTTGCAGACCAGTGAGCAATGACCACACGAACACATACTTTATTGCTTGCAACAAAAGATGTTTCTGGGAAGGAGACTTAGAAAACTGAATTTTCTGCTCCACGATAAACCCTCAAAGTGGCCACATCACTGTGTAAACTTCAACTCATTTAGGTTAACATAGAGCACAGAACGGACATACATTCAACACTTGCTGCCAGGCATGTTAAATGATAAGCTTAGATTTATGTGGACGTGATAGTATATCTGTGAAAAGCTCTCTTTGGGCCACAGGGTGGTTGTATGTAAGTTTAAGCTCTTGGCAGGACAGATTCTGGTTGCTGGAATTCTCATCTGGTCCAGTTCCTGCCGTTGGCGGTCATCCAAAGAATTGAGCTCAAGGTGGAGTTTAATCAGATCTGATCACGATGAAATTGACGATTATATTATATTCAGCTTGTCTATGCAAACATAAAGTGCTGAAATACAATTTAGGAGTGTGTTGTTGATCTATTTGGGTGAGGGATCTCTTTCCAGACCCAGATTTATGTCACCCATCCTAAGGCTCAACACATTATCTGGACTTAGACAGCTACATTTGCTGGAGATAACCGAATACAATACTCTTTCTGTCCTACTATCTGTTGGTCATATCGTATTTCTCTCCCTCTCTAATTCTTAGTTTCTACTCTTCTTATGGTCACAAACAGCTGTGTAAGTGACTCAAGATGGTTTAAGAAGATATGTTAAGACTAATTGTAACACTGAGGCCTGATTTTAACACTTTTTGCTTTAATGGCTCAGTAATGTGTTGATTTGTATTTGTTTATTTAGTAGCTATTTAATTATTTATTAGCTATATATTTAGCTATTTGCTTACTTTATCTCAAACTTTGATCTAGAGCCAGATTTACTAACAGCTTGCTGGAGGGTTATGGCCAGAAAAATAACGTTCATCAAGATACTTCGTGACGTCACTTTCTTCACCCGCTTCACGGCAAGTAAAAGTACGTGCTCTTCGCCCAAACAAATAACGCATAGATCGTGTGTGTCATCAGATGTTAAACAACGTCAACACGAATGCACACATCCTTAAACGCTTTGCTAGTGCTCGCCATAATGAGATGAAATAGAGATCGCTCTTACCACAGAAATGCATGCTTCAAACAAAACAATCAATGAAGACGAAGAAGAGAATGATGTGTGCTCCCGGCGCCTATTTATACTATAGTCGCACCGGTAGTGACGTCATGGCTGTCGCCGGCCAACGAGTTGGTGTTTTTCTATGTATGCTTCAGACACGGGTCACGACGAGGCGTTCCCCATAGCGACCCCTAGAGGACGCAGTTCGAAGTTCCCATGAAAGGGAACTTGAAATCGCATCATATGACCCCTTTAAAATAGTACTGTCAGGCTACTAAAGACGCGAAGTGAAGAATTAGCGCTGAAAAGGCGTGGACAGTTATTTTTGCGTCTGACCTTATTGAATATGCATTTGTAGGAGTTTCCCTTTTAGACGCAAAATTTATGGGAGGAGAGTATTAAAATGAATGTCTCAAAGCAGGCGGTAATTTGCGGTGCTCTTGGTAGATTGCACTGGTCATTATGGAAATGATCTGGCTGCGTGTGTGTTCTTTAATGTGCGCATTGTCAGTAAATCACCCGCAGAATTTTCCCCTCCCATCTGCGCTTTTATGGAATTGCGCTCTAACGCTAATTTGCCCTGTTTAGTAAATCTGGCCCATAGTTTTTTTTCCCACATCTATATGCTGCAAGTTAAAGTTGTTTTGAAATCTACAATTTATCCCTAAATCATGTAAATTACATGCACAAAGAGTGCTATAGTTACAACACACCCACTACCAGAGGTTGCAACACAAATTTAATTGCATTTATTTTTATTTAGTGAGATTGTTTTCAAAAAAATATTATTTTCAAAATGTATTTAATTTTTATTTATTTATTCATTTTTTTAAAAATTAAATTAATACATTGATACTTTTTATACCAACCTCCATCAAACAATTCGACTTGATTTTACGCATTTTATTAAAAAAATAAATAAAAAAGGTTAATAGAATTATTGGACAAATGCGTAAAATATAGACTAACAATAAAATAAAATAAAAAATAAGACAGTGCATGTGCAAATGCTTTGTGTAAAATATTGTCCTGGACACTGTCCCATTTTAAAAAAAATTTTGTAGTTCTAAAAGAGATCAAAGGGAACAGTAGTGTTACAACTCTTCTCATCTGCTCAGTCATTCTCAACCACATACTTTTTGTAAGCATTTAGGTAAAAATTATAATTGTACCACCTTTAGTTCAGTGTTATTTTTCACCTTTTCCCAGGTGACCATCTGTAGTGCAAAGCCTGCCTTCAGCAGCACTTGGATGTGAAGGGATAATCCTGGTTTACAGATTAGACAAGCAGGCTAACTTGCATATTCCCTCAGTCTAAAGCTTTAGGTAGTTAGCGAGAGGACAACAACATACTAGATGTGTTTTCACTGATTCTTGTTTGACATTTTGTCTATGGAGAACCCAGATTTTCTCTTGTAGAATATTGTCCAATTCTGGCTGGTATCTAATGTTTGTGGAGCTTTCTCTGGACACCTAGTTGTCTTGGCTCTGTGGAGATAAAAAGGAAAAGGGTGGATGTGGGAAACTGTGGTTGAACGTACCAACCTGGACTGAAGTTGAGATACTTCTGTCAAGCACAGGATGATTGCATACGTAGACTGCCTCTCTACCGAACCAGCTGGGAAATGCTGGAATAGGACCTACTATGAGGACGAAGATGAACTTCTCCCTCTTTATACTCGCAAACTACACCTCCAGCCCAAGACAGAGGGCAGCCTTCGCCGCAGACTCCTCACCTCCAAAATACATCAGCAGCAAGATGCACTATGGCCGCCCAAACCCTGGGCAGGACCACCAGCTCGAAAGGGCGTCCCACTGCAGGGCCACCCCAACTACACTTTCAGTCCATCCTGCCAAGACTGCAAAGGTAGCGCTTCAAATCTAGTTTGCTCTTGTTCATCAGAAGAACATTTGTTTTGTAGCTTAAGTGCAAAAGCTAGATTTATTCTCTCACTTTATATTTTCTGTTGGCATAACAAAGAATGGCCAGTGGTATTAGCAGGTGTTAAAACTTCAGAGATAGACCCTTGATGGGTTTTGACAAGTTTTTAGTGGCGAAAAGTAGAAGTGCGATGATTAAAGTGTAGTTTAATGTGTTGCCCAGTTTGAAGTCTGGAACGAGGCAGGCCATGACAAGTCTAGTGCGGAGATACACAATAGCAGCAAGTGTTTCTGAATTAAAGAGAGATTTCTTGATAATCTGCTCCATAAAGAGAATACAGGAATGTTTAATGAGATGTTTTTCAATTTAGGTTTTAGCTGTCTTTAAAGGATATTTCACAGTAAACGTCAAATTTGTCACAATTTTCTTACTCTGATGTCATTACAAACTGGTAAGACTTTCTTTCTTCTGTGGAATAGAAAAGTAAATATGTTGAATAACATACTGACCCAAATCTGATTCTCAAGAAGCCAGTGAGCCAATTTGCTCAGATTAAACCCACTGTATCTGAAGTTAAATCCAGAACTAAATATGTGTACATATTGCATGTAATATTAATCCTTTTTCATATGCAGTCTTAGCACACGCTTGTTTAGAGCAAAGTTTTAGTTTGGGCCTTATATTGAAAGATTGTAGAGTGTGTAATGCTGACTAAGCCTCAAGTTCTTGGCAGACGACATAGCTGATTTCTTAGGGCTGTGATAAAATCTCATCCCATCCACCAGGCAAGCTGCTCCCTTCACTTACATCAGATTTGCAGACAGATGTCTCTGAACAAAACATATTGACCTACAGTTAAAATTCAGTTCTTGATTCGCTTTGGATAATTCTCAAATCATGTTGGAGAACATGATCTTAAGGTTTTACACAAACTTGTGGCATTCACTACGTTCAAGTGCTACTGTCAGTAAAGCAAGAAAAACTATACCAAATATGATTGTAAATATTTATAAAATCAACTGGCCTAATATGTATTATAATAATGGTTCGTAACTGTGTTTGTAGGCAGTCATTTGGATTCAGCTTCTCTTCAGACGTGTTGGACAGTAGCACATACTTATTTAGTGAGGTGGCCTACAGTCCATACGGTGTGGTAAACACTTCTAATGCGGTCTAATTAATGTAATTACTTTCAAATAGGCTTTGTGCTACACACAGCTGCTCGGGGAAGCACACACACATCTCGCACTCACAAACATGCACACCTCTTTCTCTATGAATGTCACTACAACGGGGCACTGACCTGCACTTCCTAGTGTTATAATGTTTTTGCCATCAAGTTTCCAAGAGACACTCCCTTCCCCTCTCAAGTGTCAGTTTATGAAATGCTGAGATACTATGTAGTGCCACAAGAGGGCACCATTCTTTTTACATTGCAGATTCATTATTTATTTTCAGTTTAAATTAGGGCTGCACGATTATGACAAAAATCATAACTGTCGATTATTCCCTTGAAAGTGTAATTGCGATTATTAATTACGATTATAACAATTTACATTGAATGATGTTTATACCATTGTTTTATGCAACTGCATGCCTTATTTTTATATGAAAATAAACAAGCTGAAAACACTCTAACTGAAAAACCTTTAGTGCTTTTCTATAGTATTAAGCCTCAAAGGTCAACTAATCATCGGACTGGTTTCTTCTTTAAATTATAAAAAAGTAAAAATATGAATGGTATTATAATGTTATACTAAAACTAAAATTAAAATAATGGGAAAAACCCTTAAGATAACATGTAGAAAGAAAAAAACGCATCTTAAGCACGCAGAATAACATAAGTGGACTTTGAACGATTAATTGCCACTTTGAACGATTACTTAATTGTGGCATCCATAATTGTAATCGCCAATTAGAAATTCGATTAATTGTGCAGCCCTAGTTTGAATGTAATTTTGTTTTTTTTTAAGGAATCTGAGAGGACTCGGACCTCAGTTCACCCAAAAATAAAAATTCTGTCATAATTTACTCGCCCTCATGTTGTGCCAAAACTGTATGACTTACTTTCTTCTGTGGAACACAAATGGAGAAGTTTAGCAGATTGTTCATACTGCTCTCTTCCATACATCAAAGTGAATGGAAACTGAGGCTGTCAAGCTAAAAAAAATAAAAATAATAATAATTAACATCCCATTCAAAACTTTCTAATTGGTAAGATTGTTGTATTGTTTTTAAAAAGAAATCTCTTATGCTCATTAAGGCTGAAAAATACATTAAAAACAGTAATATTGTGAAATATTATTACAATTTAAAATGCCAGTTTTCTATTTTAATACAATTTCAAATGTCATTTATTCCTGTGATGGAAAGCTGAATTTCAGCAGTCATTACTCCAGTCTTCAGTGCCACATGATCTTTCAGAAATCATTCTAATATGCTGATTTTCTTCTCAAGAAACATTTATTATTATTATTATCAGTGTTGAAAACAGCTGCTGCACACACACACATACATAGAATTCATAAAACGAACCAGTGATTTAGAAGTGTGTATAATTTCTATAAAATGACTTCAAAAGCAAAACATCTGATATCAAAATCAGATGTTTAGATCAGTCTGGGATGTCTGGGAATAAGTCCAAACACAGTTGTCTCTCATGTCTGCACACATGGTATCTACAACTCTTTTACAGCACATACAAATTGTCCACTACAAAACTCTAACAAATTTATGCAATACATATAGCAATTTTGTAAATCAAACATTAACAAAACCATATTTAGTACTCAATAAGATGAGAATAGAAGAGAGTTTCTTTATGCCAGGTTGTAAAAAATACCATCCCAAATCCCAATATGAGCTCAGGAGATGCTATAGGGGATCGTATTTCTCATTGTGCTGGAACTGGCCCAGTTTTCTGACACAGATATTGGCACACTTTGGAGCCGATGCTGGGACAGACATGTTACAGATCAATATGCCACATATGTTTGAGCAGACACAGTAGAGTGGCTCGCTGCTGTATTATTTATCAGGCCTGTGTCTGGGTGGGACTCGAGTGATATTTTAATGCTCCGCACTTAGAAATCTGAATGTCTGTTCCTCCTTACTGTTCTCTAGTGAAAGAGAGAGATATTGTTCATTTATGAATCATAGAAAGAAAATTCAGTGTCTATCTAAAGTGATGAATATTCCAATCTATCTTTATGTGTCCTGGTAATATAATTTGAAAACGTGAGTGTTATCTATCAAGAAATCCTAAAAACATATAAATAAAATTAAGTTACTGAAGTTTTGTTTGTGTTTAGAAAAATGTCCAAATGTTCAAACACTGCATTTGATTAAATTAAATTCATTTATTTACAAAAAATCTTACTGACTTAAACATCTCAATTTAAACTGTAAATGTACTATTAAATGTAACTTTAAAAATGCAAAACACATAATAAGTAAGCTGTGGTTAAATAGATTTTTCGATGATCTTGCTTTCATATGCTTAAAATGAAATCATTCAAAACACTGTAATAGCAACACCCTGGCAATCTCCCAGAATACCCTAGCAACCGCATAGCAACACCTTAGAAACCAGCCAGAGTGCCCTAGCAACCATGAAAAAAAACATCTCTATCCAATCAAGTATCTGATATAAAGTGCATCCTTACATAAATGTGAGGTAATGACCAGTCTGTCTTGCTTGAATATAGGTGAAGGTGTTTATGTGCATGTTGTGTGTGTAGTTAGGCTTTTATTAGAGCTGGTCTGCTTTGTGCTGACACAAGAGCTTTCTTCACATTCTGAGTCAATGTCCTGATCTCATTGGTTTACAGCTAGAGCTGAACCTGTGGCTCTGCAGTGGCTGAGGTGATGCTGACCTTCTTGCTATCAAATGATCACAGAAACCATCTTTGCTTAGTTCAGTAGATGACACATAACATCGTCTTCTTTGACCAACACAGCAAATGTTTGAATCTGTAAGTCAGTTGACATATGTCTTTCAATTTAAACTAAGAAGCATTTGCACATCAAGTGCCCTTGAAAATCAGCCGTTCCTCTTCACATGCTCCACTCAAGCAATATTGTGTGTGGGTCTTGTTGATTTAGAATTGAGCCAAGATGTACAGCCCTTGATGGATTTTATCACCAAATTCAAACACAGCTACCCTAGTAACCATAACCAGGTCATGTAAGAGTCAGGCACAAGGGCTTTTGTTGTGTGTAATAAGCCGAGAAAGAGCTCCAGCCTCATACAGACTCCGATTCTCTTGCATATCCATGTTTATTTCGTGTCCATGCAAGCTCTGTCTTACCATACAATCTTTTTAATGTTGTGATTTTATTGCTATGCGTACTTAGTAATTATCATGAATTCTAGTTGTCAGCAGTATTGTCTTATTGCCTTTATTTTGATGGTCATAAATAGTCACCCACCCAGTAATAAAGCAATAAGTTAAGAGAGACTGTTTGTTACACTGCCTTAGGAGACTTATTGCGTTCATAAAATGGTGGAAATTTATTAATGATGATAATCACTTTTTCCACCAAGTAATATAGTCCATTTGCTTAACTACAGGCTGTTTATGAAGCAATGTAGCAACTTGAATGTTCACCGTGCACTTGCTAAGGTGCTGTGGTTGCAAGGGTGTTGCTAGCAGGGTCAGAAAATTAAATTTTCCATTAAGGGGCACTTTTTACATTTGTGAGGGCAGTTTTTATCACCACCTTAATGTCTTAAATGTCAAATACTTACATTTAACCAAATACTTCAATCAATCAGAATACTTTAAACTGTTGCCAATAACAATTGACTGTTTAAAATTGTATCTTATTTAAAAACAGGAGCTAATAGGGCTGCAATATTATGACAAAAATTGTTATTGTCGATTATTGCTCTTGATATTGCAATAATGATTATTAATGTCGATTAATAGAATACATAAAAAAAAAACTTTTTTGTGTTTTGTGTCGGCATTTTGGGTAAACAGCTCATCACATATTCTGGCTCTGGCTTCACAGACAAACATTGGTCGGTCCAAGACATTAGTCTAGTCTAGCGCAAGTTGCGCAAAAACTCCCATTATAATCGCTGAAGCTACGGAATGAATCTTTTATTTACATTGTATTTGCACAGCGTGGTTTCATGAGTGCAAAGAAATCAATCAGTGAGCTCTCAGCCTCAACAGCTTGTTTACAGTGCTGACTAATCTGAATGCCTCTGATTGGCCGTTGCATTCCTAAGCTCAACGGAAACGTGTGTCACTGGTTATAAGGCTCAACGCTGCAAAAAACAATGCGTAAAAAGCAATCTGATGCAGTGTGAGCGAATCAAAATGTAATTCCTCTAATAGACACTTAATTCATTTTCACCTTTCATTTTAATCGCGACAGCCGTAATTGATTGTTTAATTGTGCAGGGGCAATTTTTAAGCAACTAGAGAGTTGCTTCTGGTTTAGGGTAAAAGGGCCTGCCCACAACTTAGTATGCTATTCTTGTCCCTACACTGCCCCCCAAAAAAGTCTGTCTTACTTAGTATTTTATTTTGTTTTCCATTAGAAATGTCTGAACATTCTTAAATCAAGATACATTCACATTTAAGATACATTTAGAAGCAAAATGACTTAAGATATTACGTTTTGTTTTCTGAAAAAATCTATCAAATTTAATTGAGTTTATGCTTGAAAAAAAATCTGCCACTGAGGTTGGAAAAATAAGCTTAATTCAAATGGAAAACAAGATTGTTTTTCTGACCCCACTGACAATACTTAACTTAATTTAAAAAAACAAGACTTAATTTCTTAAGTCATTTTGCTTCAAGTAAATGTATCTTGATTTAAGAATGTTTATATATAGTAGTACACATCTCAATAAACCGCATGATTGAGGTGCAGTATCATTAATGCTCGCTAGTCTGTTAGTTGCTTATAACAAGTGGGAATTATAATTATGAATTATATTTTTTCTTTCCTATTGTTTTTTGTTCTATTACGTCCATCTGTGCATTGTAACATGACATAGATGACATCATACAGTGATAGCTCATTCTTAAAACTTGTTTCAGGAAGTATCTGGATTACAATATAATCTGTGGGTAGCATTTTTACATTGTGATCAATACATATTGGCTGCTCCTTTGATTTATATTTGTAATTCTGTCCAGTTGTCCTGCATGTTTGTTTTCACCAGCGATATGTGGGCAGAGGTTGTTAACCTGGTGACTGCAGACACTGGACTGAGTGGGTCCATTGTGTGAACCGTAGCATGCAGGACGAATGATAAGGGCTGTTGTGCAGGTGTGGGCAGGCCTCACGTGACTCGCTCACTCACTGAAGTACCCTCGCTTTCCTCTACTGTTGCTAGGGGACTCTTTTTTGGATTCTCTCTAATCAGCCATGTTTTTGCTCACTATGAAGGGAACGTTGTCAGTGTGATGACTGCTTTGATTAAAGGTGATAGAACATCCTAACCTTTTCAGCTACTATTATCTCTCTTATGAATATATGAATATGAGAGTGATTGCAGTGAATATTTATTTGCATTTGTTAAGGCTGTTTAATCAGAGGAAAGGGGAATAAACGTCAAGATGGAAAATTCTGATTCAAGATTTAATAGTTATTGCTAATGAAACCTTTCTGACTTAAAAATACTAAGGATATTGCTCTGCTGATCTTCATTGCAAAAAACACATATACAAAAGTATCATGCCGCAAATGGATTTTAAATAGGGATGCACCAAAATGTACAATTTTGTGTTTTTCTTATCTTTCATTTGGGCACCCAGCCAGGACTGCCACTTCAAAACAAAAAACAAAAAATAAAATCACGCACATTTGAACTAGTTTTTTGTAGCTTATATATTATACATACAGAGCAAAGCCTGTCTACAAACCCATTCCTCATTAAAGTTCAAGTGCTTTCTTCCTTTTCCTTCCTGTCTTTTGTGGTATAATATGTTTTTCTGTCTGTCTGGCATTTTCACACAGCAACACACAATAGCTAAGACGTCTTTGAGGGAGTCCACACACTGCTGGAGTTTTGTTCACAATCCCCATTCTGTCTCATTATGGTCCTATTCATTTCTATTGTATCAGCACAAATGCAGAATTAAAATCCCAATTGGACCATGGTTTGTATATCGATGCAAGTCATTAAGAGTTGTTTCTTCTATAGGTATGCAATTTGCCATATGTTCTTTGGGTATGCAGTGAGTGAAAAACAATATTGGGTTGTGTGAGGTATATTAATTTAGCTGTTGTTCATCTCCTCAGGCTAGTGTTTAATCGGCATTTATGTTGGCCCTCCAGCTGCTTTACATGGACAAGTTTGTCTTCTTCAGTTAATGTCTTGTCTGGGACATGGGGAGGAGGAGTGCTAGAGTTTGTGTGTGTGTATATGAGTATGTGTGTTTCAGGACTGGTTGTGCTGTAAACCACTAAACACAATAGGATCATCAGGCAGAAGTTTTTAGCATTTTAGGGGGCTGTACCCCAATCTCATTATGAGGGTGCCCTTTAGCTGAGCCAGGGTAAGCCAACGGAATACACAACATCAACCAGGAAAAAAACAAGCAATGCGGATCAGTAGCTACCATGTAGGGAACTGAGATGAGTTTTTATTTATTTTTTTATATATTGGAGCCAAATCAGGGTGCAACGGATCACACATCTCATGGTTCAAATCATATGTGACCCTGGACCACAAAACCAGTCATAAGGGTCAATTTTTAGAAAATTAGATTAATACAACATCTGAAAGCTGAATAAATAAGCTTTCCATTGATGTGATCTTTCCTTAATATCCTAATGATTTTTGGCATAAAATAAAAATCAATCATTTTGACCCATACAATGTATTTTTGGCTCTTGCTACAAATATACCCCAGCGACTTAAGACTGGTTTTGTAGTCCAGGGTCACATATTACAGGTTTTGAGTCACAGATCGGTCCTTTTCTGATTTATTTTTTTAATTTTTATTATTATTTTATTAGAAGTACTTTAAGTACTTCTTCGATACCAAAAACTACTAGCATAACAAATAAAGGTCAAACATTATTAAAGACAAGTGAAGCGTCAATAATAAAATAAGAACATATAAACAAATTGCAAGATAAAAATAGTAAAGCTGCAAATAAAGTAAAATCTAAAATTAGTTTTCAAGCACATGAATGTAATAATTAAGTGTAAAACAACACTGCACAGTTCACTGTATAAATTAAATACAGATTAATCTTTGGTAAAGTTGTGTTGTGTTTGTTTGTTATTTACATTAATGACAGAGAGCAGCAGGTATAGGCTGCTGTCCCTTTAAGACCGGAAGCACAGATCCAATATAATGATACGCATGCAATTTCTTTCTTCACTGTATACGTTCACTTAAGACATAACCGACTATTTAAGAGAATCTTTGCAGAGAAGGGTATTGTGAGATAATTTTTTGTGTATGTGCCCGTTCAAGCGCAAGGGTATGCGAAAGATGCAATTCTGTGTTTGCACAAATGCCTCAAATAATAGTGCGCGAGTACTGAATTGAGTTCTGTTTAGCCTCTTCATGCACTTGAATGTTTAAACTGGCTTATTTACAGCACATTACATTAAGAATATTTTTTTTAGTTTTGTTAAGAGTTTGTTATTTTGTACTGTTTATTATGTAGTTGAGATCAATAACTGGATTGCATTTATGCTGCCTCTAAAAGACTGAAGGGTGTTAATTCATCTGTGCATTAAAAAAATGAAATAATGATCAGAATGTCATAACGCAAACTTCTGGTGAAACAACAGACTTCTTTCTCCCTGGTGATGTATGCCAGACTTCTCCAATTATTTACCCTGCTTAAACCCCAACCCTTTCTTACAGTCGACAAGCTTGCATTTAGATCTGCCTCCATCCAGTCAACATGGGTGGATAGAACTAATTCCATGCCCTACAATTTTTTCCCCCCGCTTTTTTGATGATCTGTTTCGCTCAGATGTTTCATCATGACTTTAAATACACCATTTTCAATAACTAGAATTTGTGAGAGGAACCAAAACCAGAATCATAAAATTCCATACGCTACAGATGAAAAATACACAAAGCTGCAATTTTGAAATGTTGCACAATATTTATTCAGATTCGCCCAAAATAAAGTAAAGTGGTGTCAAATTCCAGTAAATTGGAATTTGACAAAAGGGAGAACTACCAAATCAGTTTATTAGTGGGAAAAGGGCAATTAACATTTTTACCACTGTTGTAAGAATCGCTCTTACAAACTGTTACAGCATACTTCAGATTTTTGTAGCCTATTCTTATTCATAAAGTGCAAAAAGCAGGGAGAGACATTTGCTGTGCCACTGAGTGGTCGTCACGCTCCATATGATGGTAGCCGCGTTGGATCAATGTCAATGCATCATGGCCATCTGTGTGTCATCTGAGTGTGCTATGATGAACAGAGGGCTCTAATTTACAGCACCGCTGATTGGCACACCATGCTTGTTAGATACCAGGTCTAATTGTCCTTTGCTCAAGAAACCCAACTTGAAGGTCTGAATACTTAATGTGTCTTCTCTGCCCCAAAGGTTCACTGTACCCACAGCTGTGAGTCATGTGCACTGAATCCTAATGCAGTTCTGACCAACCTCACGTGTGAAAATGCTGAGTGGCCGTTCACAGTTCATTAGAAAGAAAAAAAAAAATGAGTAAAGAGAGAATGTCGTATGGGTAGTGGCGGGTTTTTCCCCCCTTTCTCTTCCTCACACTCACTCGCTCTGATGGTGGACTAATACATCCTTGCTAATGAGCGCACATCTCTCAGGGGATCGATCACCCGTCACAATGGTGTTCATCTCGACCACTCTTAAATCTGTCATTAAGTACTTCAAAAAGAAGGGTAAGCTCCTCTTATCATGTACAGTATTGGTTTTGGTTTATCTTATCACACGTGCATCTCAAGGTCAAGTAGTTTGGGGTGTGGGGTTATTCATCACTGCTGCGGTGGGTTGCATGTATCTGATTCGGAGCGTGTGCTACATTTGTTTGCGAGTTTCTTTTTATAGCGGGGCATTGAACTCCTTATAGTGACCTTGTTCTGCAACTTTGAGTGATTCTATTTGTATTGGTGATGTAATGCAATGATGCCCTGTTTTGTTCATTTTTAATATATTCTACCTTGAGTGTTCACCAAATGTTGCAGATTTTATATATATATATATATATATATATATAT